>NC_088241.1:19228748-19528748 GCF_036934945.1 Oncorhynchus masou masou | reverse complement strand
AACTTCAGTTAGTGCTAAATACGGCTGCTAGAATCCTGACTAGAACCAAAAATTTGATCATATTACTCCAGTGCTAGCCTCCCTACACTGGCTTCCTGTCAAAGCAAGGGCTGATTTCAAGGTTTTACTGCTAACCTACAAAGCATTGCATGGGCTTGCTCCTACCTATCTCTCTGATTTGGTCCTGCCGTACATACCTACACGGCTACGGTCACAAGACGCAGGCCTCCTAATTGTCCCTAGAATTTCTAAGCAAACAGCTGGAGGCAGGGCTTTCTCCTATAGAGCTCCATTTTTATGGAACGGTCTGCCTACCCATGTCAGAGACGCAAACTCGGTCTCAACCTTTAAGTCTTTACTGAAGACTCATCTCTTCAGTGGGTCATATAATTGAGTGTAGTCTGGCCCAGGAGTGGGAAGGTGAAAGCAACGAACCACCCTTGCTGTCTCTGCCTGGCCGGTTCCCCTCTTTCCACTGGGATTCTCTGCCTCTAACCCTATTACAGGGGCTGAGTCACTGGCTTGCTGGGGCTCTCTCATGCCGTCCCTGAGGGGGTGCGTCACCTGAGTGGGTTGATTCACTGATGTGGTCATCCTGTCTGGGTTGGCGCCCCCCCTTGGGTTGTGCCGTGGCGGAGATCTTTGCGGGCTATACTCAGCTTTGTCTCAGGATGGTAAGTTGGTGGTTGAAGATATCCCTCCAGTGGTGTGGGGGCTGTGCTTTGGCATAGTGGGTGGGGTTATATCCTTCCTGTTTGGCCCTGTCCGGGGGTGTCCTCGGGTGGGGCCACAGTGTCTCCTGACCCCTCCTGTCTCAGCCTTCAGTATTTATGCTGCAGTAGTTTAAGTTTGTTATATCTGGAGTACTTCTCCTGTCCAATAATCTAAGTGTGCGTTCTCTAATTCTCTCCTTCTCTCTCTCGGAGGACCTGAGCCCTAGGACCATGCCCCAGGACTACCTGACATGATGACTCCTTGCTGTCCCCAGTCCACCTGGCCGTGCTGCTGCTCCAGTTTCAACTGAACCGCGGCCCTAGGACCATGCCCCAGGACTACTTGACATGATGACTCCTTGCTGTCCCCAGTCCACCTGGCCGTGCTGCTGCTCCAGTTTCAACTGTTCTGCCTTATTATTATTCACCATGCTGGTCATTTATGAACATTTGAACATCTTGGCCATGTTCTGTTATAATCTCTACCCGGCACAGCCAGAAGAGGACTGGCCACCCCACATAGCCTGGTTCCTCTCTAGGTTTCTTCCTAGGTTTTGGCTTTTCTAGGGAGTTTTTCCTAGCCACCGTGCTTCTACACCTGCATTGCTTGCTGTTTGGGGTTTTAGGCTGGGTTTCTGTACAGCACTTTGAGATATCAGCTGATGTACGAAGGGCTATATAAATAAATTTGATTTGATTTTGATGATTGTTCATCTTTATTAAAGATGTTTACAAGAAACCACGCTGTGTTTTGGTCCGCCTCTCTTTCCCCAGAAGAAAACCGTTACAGAACCAGATTAGTTACAACTGGGATTGGTGCAAAAACCTACAGGAGGGTCGCTCTCCAGGAACAGGGTTGGATACCCCTGCTGTAGTATTATTTCATACCACTCGGTATCAGAATAGACGGTCAGTAAGTATGTGCTAACACTGTGCTACTGTAGGCACCCACACATAATGCCATATGTGAATGTGAAGATGCTGTGCCTACACTTTTGGAAAAAAGGTGCTATCTAGAATCTTAAAGGGTTCTTTGGCTGTCCCCACACATTAGGAGAACCATTTGAAGAACACTTTATTGTTTCCAGGTAAAACCGTTTCTACAGAAGGTGCCACATGGAACCAAAAAGGGTTCTCCTACGGGGACAGCTGAAGAACCCTTTTTTCTAAGAGTGTATATTTCCACCAAAGGGCCTGATGTTTACCTCACTGTATTAGGAAATCAATGTATAGGTCTATGGTCTATGGTCTGTTTGGATAAGCCTCATGGTGGGCCTAAATGGGAAAAATACATTATTTGGTCAAATATGTTACTATGAGAGTAGGCTTACTTAAATGTCTGTTTTCGTTTTAGGCCACGGCACTGTTAAAGAATAGACAGACAGCGCACACAGTTATAGGCTACTCCTCTGTGGTATGCCCCCATGCCAGCCAGAAAACCAGGTTTCCCCCCCACACTCCTCTCCCCTGAGTCGGTGGACCAACACTGAGATGTATTAAGACAAGTAGGCCAACTGTCTGACACATAAGATATTGTCTTACCTGCATAACTTCATGACTTGTCGGATTCACTTGTTTCATGTGCAGTTGGCCTATATGTGCAGCTCCCACGACTTTATGCTTCAGTCAGAAGTCGTCATTTGAGACTGGTCGCTGCATGCTTCAAATACATTGAAAAATAGGATATTTGTTTTATTAAACTGCAAATAAATTCCATTAAATTATATTGTGTTGTGTAATTGTTTTCTTAACATTTAAGTGAATAAAAAGGTGTAATTGTGCATTCACCAAATCTATAATCAGATTAGGATGATTTACAAATAATGATTTGTGTAGTGGTTTCTCATCATGTGGGGATGGGAGTAGCTCATGAGTCTGGCACACACTCAGAGAGAGATTAAAACTGATGCAATTAATGGTTTTTGACACAAGGGAGTTTTCAATTGATTTTTTTCAATTGATTTTTTACAATGCTGGGTGTACAAAAAGATTAGGCTAGAAAATATTGTATGGTCTATAGGTAGCAGATAAAAGCTTTCCCTGTAGGGGAGATGCGCTCGGTAAAAGGTATCGATCAATGTCTTAACTGCTAAAACATGTCACACTATCACACATTTATACAAACAAAAAAGAATCAGAATACACGATGTGTGCACATCCAGACACCCGTTTTCAAGAGTTGACACTTTCACACAAGGTGTGCAATAGTCTCTTCCAAGATCTTCAGCCAAATGCCTGTACCTGAGAAAAGGTGAAAATTAGTCAGTCACATCTATCTTTCCCTCTCTCATAAGAGCTTACCAAAATCCTCTTCATGTCAGCACTGACAGTTAAGACGGGAGAGGGAATCCAAAAATATTCCACCGCATAGTGTGCGCTCCTTTCTCTCTCTCTCTCTCTCCTCAATTAAATTTAAGAATTCAAGTCAATTCAGTGGGTTCTATTGTACATTAACAAAGCAAGTAAAATAGATAATAAACAAAATAAAATGAACAGTTAACATTACACTCACAATATATCCAAAGGAATAGAGCCATGTCAAATGTCATATGGCAATATACAGTGTTGTAACGATGTGCAAATAGTTCAAGTATAAATAGGAAAATAATTTAAAATAAATATGGGTAGTGTATCTCTTTCTTTCTCTCTCTCTGTCTCTCTCTCTCTCTGTCTCATGCTCTCTCTCTCTCTCATGCTCTCGCTCTCGCTCTCTCTCCCCACATGCCAAACTGCAGATATTAAATGCGTGGCAGTGATTCCTCCTCTCTTTCAGGACCTCTCTTCAACATTACAGCGAAGAGAGAACTGTGGTAAATTTTGAGAAAACGTGAGAAGATCTTAACTGCAGCTGTTGGGGCTGATCAGGCGTAAAGGACAAGTCGAGCCATTACCAGGTAAAGAAACTGTGCTGTTGTAAGAGAGGAATGGGTTTCTCGAACAACAAGACAGGGGTCAGGACTGCAAGATGTGCCCAATGTTACTCATGGGACACCAAATGCGTGCGTAAATGTACCCATACAATGCATCTCCATCATACATGGGCATGAGTGAAAACACAGAATTATTGTATTATTCGACCTACCCAACTGCAATAGTTCTTAATTACAGTTGAAGTAATGCAAATGTAAAAGTAAAATAAAGTCAGTATGAAAATTTGCTATAAATTGTTCATCTTTTTTTCCAAACATTGGAAATTACAACTTTTGGTAAAAATATAATCCAAGATATTTCAATAAAACACATCTAATTGGTGTTTATTTATTAAGGCTTGGTTAATTGGACATCATGTACTTGAAAATGGCGCAGTGTCTGTATGACCGTTCATCCTCTACGGATTGTGGTGTAATAATTTAGCCTATTAGAGTTTGCAGACAAGGGATAAAATTCGATTTTTTAAAATATATTTTGCTTGAATTTGGTAGGTTCTGAAACCAAATGAGGCATAAACAGACCCAGTGAAGGGCTGCTCACACCTCTGTCCATTTCAGTCATTTCATGACATGATAAATGTATCATCCCTTTTGGCTTTAGATTGTCATTTGTTTTACATGCAAATGTTGCATCTCATTCAATATTATACACATTTTTACCTTTGACCTTGACAATATTAGACATATAAAAATGTAGCTCTTGATTACAAGCATCTCTAAAACGTGTCTGTAAATAGTGGTATAGTAACATTCATGGCCAGTGATTACACTTGCTGTCTGACTAGAGTACTTTATTGATTTAATTATGATATTCTATGTATTTCCTTTCACTGACTGTCAATCTTTAAAGGGCCAATCAGCAGTAGAAACTACATCAAAGCACACTCCCCATAGCTGTTTTAATAAAAAGCTGAGGTAGGGGGCTAGAGAAATGTAACATAAAAATAAAATAATCATAAACAGAGCTATGGATGCAAGGACTGACCATCCATGATACAATCATTCTAATTTTAACCATGTTTTGAGGCTTGTTTGAGGCGTGTTTGTTTACATTTACTTTGTTGAAAAACATTGAGGTAAAACAAGCTTATATTTTAGGTTCTGATGGTGTACAACAGTTGAACTTAGCTTATGAGGCATTTATAAATTATATTCTTTAAGAATCAATGTGTAAATATCATTAATTTAGTGCAAACAAATGTATGTAGGAACTGCTGATTGCCCCTTTAAGATGTAATAGTGATGTGGCTCATAAATGTGTGTTTTGGTCTGTAACAAGGTTATCAATCCTATTTGTACATTTCCAATAGCGATGTCTGAATTTATCATTTATCTGTGTTACTCTGCAGGGAAAACTCACAGACTGCGCCCCCATAAGGGGTTGAATGTCAATTGTTATTATAGGGCATTCAACCAGTTTATTTGAGAGCAATATGCAGCTTTTACATCCTCATTTTGAGCATGCTTTCTGGAGATCGGCACACCTAATCAAGAATTGACACATAGCTCAACTTTCCTATTGATTCTCCCTCCAGAGCATGGCAAGTCCTCTAGAGAAGGTGAAGGCCATCGAGGCTGTGATGGAGAGTTTTGAGCGAGGGGCGGAGGTGTTGGCCAGCGCAGTAGGCGAGTTCTTCCCTCTCTGTGTGGCAGCCGCCCCTGTCCTACGACTAGCCCTGGACAACGTGCAGAGCAAAGAGGTCTTCTATGTCAAAGAGCAGTTCCTGGCCGTGAGGAACAAGCTGGACGTACTGTCCACCCAGCTAGAGGACATTGATTGTGAGATTAAGAAGGGTCGGCTGGATTCCCAGTACTTCTCGGTGGAGGAGAACATCAGGAACCAGTTCCGGAAATACATGGACATTCTGGAGGCCAAGCCACAGTTTCAGGAGGTCAAAGAAGACTGTTTCTGGAGCACTTCTCCAAGACCGGAGGGGAGAAGAACCTGTATGTGCTGTATGATGCTCTGATGGGCACCAACAGCTTTGGGGAGTCCATCTTGGAGGTGGTGGAGAGGTAGAGTGTTCTTAACCATGCTAAATGAGCCTTTATGCACCTGGGGAGCATGGTGTTTGTTGAGTATTTTAGTTCGAGAACACTTGTGTTATCAATTTGAACTGTTAACTTGTTATTATGGTAAATAGGATGACTACTTTTATTGTTATTCATAACAACTGAGTGGTTGGTTCTCTATCTGTCTCAGGTATGAGGCGAGGAACAGGCGCCTATTGGAGGACTTCTGTGTGAGGATGAAGGAGCTCTTCTGCCTGGGCCTGATTGCCCTGCTGGGCCACTGTGCCCTCACCCTCCCCGCCCATGTGAGGAAACCATCAGCAACTGGAGAAGCACAATCGAGGAAGTGGAATCAAAGAAAAAGTTATGCATTGAGGCCTGCGTAGCAGCCTTCCCTGAACCGGCCTACCTTGGTGCCCAGCGTCTTCTCCAGGAAAAAGAAGAACGGAATCTTCAGGACACGGCTCAGGAAGTACAGGAATTCCTCACCAGGAAGTACGACTGGGTGAGCTGGTCGGTCCGAGTGGTCAACCACTCTGGCAGCAGCTGGTGTGCCAGGGACCACTTCCAACACATGGCCGTTCAGAACTGGTTAAATGTGCTACAGGTGAACTATACCAACCTGGTGGTTTCCTACAGCACCAGTCCCCAACCGGTGCCCCGCGACTGCATCCGGCAACTGATGGAGGGGCCGGGGACGAATGGCAGTGCCCAGGCCGTAGTGGAGGTCCTGGAGAAGCACCTGGTAGGGTTCGTGGTTCATCCTGTCAGTCATCATAAGGAGAGTGAGGCCACCTGGAGCTTCCCTAAAGACTGCCACAAGAACGTGGCGCTGTGCGTACATTCAGTGTGATGCTGATAGAGGTGCAACAAGTTAGAAAAATATGGATCATTATGTAATCAACCTGAAGGGTTATTCTAAATTGACCGACTCAAAGAGGATGTGTGGGAAATGATGATGAGGTTTTGTGAATACACCATGCAGTTTGTCTTAGCCATTACAGAATACTATGCACAGCAAGTAGCTTTGGTGGCAATTAGATTCACTGTACAGAAATCTGAATGTATGGCTAATTGGAGGCAGTGTTACAATTGTCCAGTGTTTGCAGAGTATTTAATGAACTGTATATTTATTTAACTAGGCAAGTTGGTTAAGAACAAATTCTTATTTTCAATGATGGCCTAGGAACAGTGGGTTAACTGCCTGTTCAGGAGCAGAACGACAGATTTGTACCTTGTCAGCTCAGGGATATGAACTTGCAACCTTTTGGTTACTAGTCCAACGCTCTAACCACTAGGCTACCCTTCCACCCCAATATGCATTTTATTATAAGTGACCAACCCACATTTTACTCAATACTCTATCGTAGTTAAATAGCTTAACTCAATGCATCTTACCCTACTGCCAGTAGGAATAACCTTGCTGCCCACAATTCCACAGAGATGATTTTGCTGAGATTGCAACTGCTGAGCTGTGCTCTCATTTTGTCTCTCTACGACACAGGCTGACCTACATTACTGCAGTAGCATGCTGCAGTAGCAGAACTTTAATGGTATTACCTCCCGAGCTGTGCCTATTTGTGAACAGATTACTTATGCCAGTTGTTACAGCATGTATGTGAAGTGATGTTTAATTGACAAATCTTTCTAATTGCTACTAATTCAGTCATAATAAAAACAACATTTGGCATTATGCTTTGCAATCAGCTGTTATTGGATGTATACTGTGTATGTGTGTCTTGCCTGTCTTGTGTGGACATGTTGACGTTCATTGCCATTAAAGCAAGCTAGTGCACCCGCACTCACCGGGGCCCCTACAACGTTTCTTGACCACTGCTTTGGTTTGATAGTCTATGAATAACCTTTGGCTGTGCTAATATCCTGAAGACGAGCTCCAAAGTGCTTGGATCAGCATGATGGAATCACACATTATCGGTGTTGGAGGTGGAGAGAGGTGGAAACGGCCATCATTTCTTGGCCGGTGGAGTAGCTATATGGTTCTGCCAGGGCTTTAGCCTCAGTGCTACACTATCGTCAATCAAGCCTGTCAAAATTGATTGAGTGCAGTCTGTATTATACAATGCAGTTGGAAATAGACCTTTTTTAATCATCCTCCTGTCTTCCATGCACCCTCTCTTAATGTGTCTATGGGATGTGTGAGGAAAACAGGGTTAAGAGATTTCTTGCTGTTTACTAGGGTGACATAATAGGGTAACATTTCTCTCCTCTCTGAAGGTTGAGTTTCATAGTTAAGGGTATGTGTTCCATAAGAAGGGTCTCATTGATCATACATTTACCACCATTGAAAAACAGGTGGTGTTGAAAAGAGATAGAATGCTGCAGACCGATGGGTATGTCAAATATTCACCATTAAAGAGCACTTCTCTTCAAACACACCATAAAACCTGTCCTGCAGACCACTGGTGAAATGCATCATCACAACAGTCTAAACAATGCCTCAAAGTTGAATTCCATTGCCAAAATTTCTCCAATTGCAATGTCTCATTTCATAGGCTATTTGAGTTGTGTTTTTTGGTTGTTTTTTAATACAGGAGTGAAGCCATGTTGTCACTGCCCATGATCTGTCTATCACTGCTGTATGTTAGTGGTTCATGCAGCTCTTATTACATAAACCATACAGCATAAGCCCATGGAACCTCTCATATTCATTAGTGGTTCTGTGGGTTTTTCCTGGGTAACGTCTATGGATCCATGGAGCTCGACTCCTGCATTAAGAGCTTTCCCTGTGAAAGCACGTCAATTCCAACTGCCAATATGGAACGATCAAAGCTTCTCTTTGCTAGCCTGATCTATTGAGGGAGTCTGCTTTGTGGTGAAGGAGCCAAGGCTACCTTGTTCATCTGATTTCTCCATAATGAACGAGAAAGGTTGAATGGTGACATGGAGCCGGTGATACTCTGAAGACAGAGGGCGCTATCACCAAACAGATCAACAGTCTTCTCATTGGTCTTCTCTAAGACTCCCTCAGAATGACAGATTTTGCATGGTGATTCTCCACAATCTGCAGCTGTCTCAAAGCAGTTAGGGATTAACATTTGAGGGTTTTTACCACATATTGTGCATGAGCATGTTGGATTTTTTATACCAGATTATTTTCAATATGTGCTAAAATGTTGAGCTTTTCAAACCCTTAAAATAATACTATACTGAATATATTTTTCAAAGCTCCTTGATTTTTACTTTCACATTCATAAAGTATTCAAATATTCCTATAATTCAACAGGACCACGTGTAGCTGATGTAAGCAGTGGCACTGCTGAATGTCAGAGTATTGATCCCTGTCTTCCATCTCCAAATCGCCCCAAGATACGGATGAAATAGAAAAGAAGCGACAGCTGACATTTCCATTGGAATCTATGCCTATACACTTCCACTCTGTGACAATCAGCATTGAGTAGACAGGACACAAAACACATCATGTTGTTTGCACAGAATGGCTGAGCCCCCTAATGTTAGGAGACATTAACGAACAATCAGCAACAGGTTTGTTAGATTTAATATTTTAACCTGCTCAGGGATTCTAATAAACCCTATCCATTAGATCCAAAGGTCCTGTTTGGAGACATGTTCTTCTCCTACTAGCCACATTCTCCAGGCAGAGATCGCAGCCAATATCAATATTTCATAAACAAATGAGTGATTTGATGGAGGACAGCATCAGAGTGGCCCTGCAGTGTCTGGATCAATGGCAGGATGGTTCTGCCTGGCTGTCTCTGCCAATCCCAGCCCAGGATAATGTTATTACCAATCAGTCCGAGTGGACCATCGACCAGCCCACTGCTCTTTAAGAGGGCTAATCTGATAAAAATCATCAAAACATTTGTTCAGTGACGAACAGCAGCAGGTCCAGCCCAGCACTCAGGATCGACTCTCTAAAAGGTCTCTCTCCTGGCTGGAGGTTCTGCATTTAGAGGTTGGGGCTGTAGTCACTTACGCACTTCTCTAGGAGTAGTGGTATATGTATGGAATGTTTGTAGAACATATCTTTATAGTGAAAAACCATGGGGAAAGTGTTTCCAGTGAATACAAAACATGTGTTCTTGCCATCTGTACTGCATTAAACAGTTCCCTCATGTTGGACACTTCCGGTCTCCCCCCATGCCCTCAGTGCCGTCCCTTTAAGGCAGCCCCACAAGTTTGTGTTCGCAGACTAGACTAGATTTCCCCCAGACAAATTCCTCTCCTCATAGCTGTTCATACATCACATCGGAATCTCATCAGATTTGTCTGTAATCTCTCTCTCTCGCTCTCTCTCTTTCTCTATGCCACCTCACACTCTCTCTCTCTCTCTCTCCATCTCTCTCTCTCTCTCCATCTATCTCTCTCTCTCTCTCCATGTCCTCTCTCTCTCTCAATTCAATCTAATTCAAGGGCTTTATTGGCATGGGAAACACATAACATTGCCAAAGCAAGTGAAGTATATAATCACTCTCTCGCTCTTTCTCTCTCTCGCTCTCTCTCTCTCTCTCTCTCTCTCTGAGATAAGAGCCAGAATTTCTTGTTTGCCCTCCTCCCCCATACTTACCCACCTCACTAAACTACACACAGAGTAGTTGCAATTCAGTTAGAGGACTCATCCACTGTAGCCTTGTATGAGCTGGGAGTTAGGGGCTATGGAGTGTGTGTGGGGAGGGGGCTAAGAGGCCTTCCCCCTGGGGAGTATAGGGAGTGTGAGCGAAAGCGTGAGAAAGAGGAAATGGAGGAAGGGAAATCAGGAAATCACACAGCAGCGATCTATGATAGTCAACGCACAGGAAGTAATAGTTTGGAATCTACATAGAATCCCCATATAAACAATCCACATCATAACTGACTGTGTGGCTTCATAATTAGACAGTAGACTTTAAGGTAAAATGTCACATGTTCAACCTCAGTCTGGGTGGTTCCCTATAGCAGGACTATAAATAGTCCTCTAGGCTTCCTTTTATTTGTCTGTCCATACAACCATTAGCGAATTAAAGTTGTACTGTTATCTGTCTATTGATCTGTGCTGTGAAACATGTGCTCTCTCTCTTCTCTCTCTCTGTTCTCTCTTTTTCTCTTTTCTCTCTCTTTAGCTTTCTCTCTCTTTTTAACTCTCACTCACCCCCACACGCACTCACATCTCACTCTCTTACATGCACATATACCTTACAACCAGTTACTCCAGAACTTCAGCATGGATAAAATACAATATACTGTATACTCTTCAAATTGTTTCAATTTCTTACCTTGTCCTTTGAGAATGATACCATTGCAAGTTCCACGTTTGCAACTTGTATGGTGTAAAATTGTCTGTCTGTAAAACAAATTAACATTCTGGAACACAACACTGGTACAAGTGCAACTATATATACCTATTTAGCAGACTTTGGTGGACACTCATGGTTACCCTATGTGACCTCTCTATTAAACCCAAACTGCTACAGACCTATATCTATCCTACCCTGCCTTTCTTAAAAGCCAAGTTAACAAACAAATTTCAGACCATTCAGAATCCCACCGTAGCTTCTCCGCTATGCAATCTGGTTTCAGAGCTGGTCATGGGTGCACCTCAGCCACGCTCAAGGTCCTAAATGATATCGTAACCGCCATTGATAAGACCTTACCGTGCAGCCGTATTCATCGACCTGGCCAAGGCTTTCAACTCTGTCAATCACCGCATTCTTATCGGCAGACTCAACAGACTCAACCCTTTGTTTCTCAAATGATTGCCTCGCCTGGTTCACCAACTACTTCTCAGATAGAGTTCAGTGTGTCAAATCGGAGGGCCTATTGTCCGGACCTCTGGCAGCCTCTATGGAGGTGCCACAGGGTTACATTCTTGGGCTGACTCTCTTCTCTGTATACATCAATGATGTCGCTCTTGCTGCTGGTGATTCTCTGATCCACCTCTATGCAGACGACACCATTCTGTATACTTCTGGCCCTTCTTTCGACACTGTGTTAACTAACCTCTAAACAAGCTTCAATGCCATACAACTCTCCTTTCGTGGCCTCCAACTGCTCTTACAGTGGGGCAAAAAGTATATAGTCAGCCACCAATTGTGCAAGTTCTCCAACTTAAAAAGATGAGAGAGGCCTGTAATTTACATCATAGGTGCACTTCAACTATGACAGACAAAATGAGAAAGAAAAATCTAGAAAATCACATTGTAGGTTTTTTAATGAATTTATTTGCAAAATGTGGTGGAAAATAAGTCTTTGGTCACCTACAAACAAGCAAGATTTCTGGCTCTCACAGACCTGTGGAAGGGCCCCCAGAGGGCAGGCTGGGCTCACGGATAGTAGGCCAGCCAGGCATGTGAGTCAAGGTGACCAGAGGCAATTAAGCACAGCTGACGGTACTAATGACCTATTCTCTTTCCCCTACAAGAGAGAGGAGGGAACCGGCAGAGAGAGAGGGGGGAAAGAAAGGAAAGAGTGTTTGCTCCTCCAAAGGAGAGGACGTACCTTTCGGAAGGCGAAAAGAAGAGGAAGACAGACTACCTCTGGGGAATGGCCACCAGGAGAGGGGAGCTATCCACAAACTAACCATTAAGACAGTGACAAATCAGAGATTTATGTTATAGTTTAAAGATACTCGTCTTGTATTCCTTTTTCAAGTAAAGAAGAAGATTTGTATTCTCCTTGGGAGATCATCATTGATTGATTTGGAGTGTTTGAGTTGAAAGAAATCCCTCAATAGAGAACTTTGTTCAATTAAGAAAACCTACTCCTGACTCGTTTATTCCATCTTTCCGCTTTAGAGTGACACCAAATGACTTGGTCCGCTCACATTGGTGGAGAATGCTGGCAATAGGTGGACGAGTGACACAAGGATAAGTGAGGAAAACAAAAATCTACCAGTAGACACAGAGGAACCATTCAAGAACGATGGATAAACACTCTACTACAACAGTTGATCACAAGACAGCAGACAACCATAGAACTCATGTAACAACAGCTGAGCCGGCGAGAAGAACCTAGAATGAAGCCAAGAGGGGCTGCTCACGCCATCTTACCTCGTCTCTCCAAGGAGGATGATATTGAGGCCTTCATCATGGCGTTCGAAAGGACGGCCACCTTGGAAGAGTGGCCTCCCACAGAATGAGCAAGTGCGTTCGCCCCTGTTTTAACCGGGATAGCCCAGGAAGCCTACTATGCCTGGCCCATTGTGAAGCTGCTGACTATGAGCGACAAAAAACGATATCCTGTCCCGGTACCAGCTGACCGCCCGAGATAGAGCCGTAAAGTTCCATCAATGGACCTATGTGGCCGACCAACCCGTCCGTGCCCAGGTCTTCTCACTAATACAACTAACGAAACAGTGGCTGGAACCCGGAAAGGGAGTAGGACATGTCATAGAGACCCTTGCAGTGGACAAGATTTTGAGGGAATTACCTAGGGACTTTAAAAGGGTCATGGGGCAAGCAAACCCGTTGCCCAGGCTGTGGAAACATACCGATCTACAGGGGAGTTGATAAAAAGGGTCAAGGAGGAACAGAATGATTCTGCAAATCCCGTACCCCGACTAACCCCGGCACGTCCGCCACCAAAACGAACACCGCTTGCTGGCGCAGTGGAGGGGGCCCTATGAGGTAACGAAAAGGGTCTCACTAGTCAATTACCTTATCAAGCAACCTGACAGGAGGAAGAAGGTCCAACTCTTATCATATAAACCTGTTGAAGAAATACCATGGAAGAGAGGAGGTGGCGGCTTTGATGGCCCTGGAGGGCAAAGGAACAGAGGAGGCCCTACCACAGGTGTGCCATGGCCAAACTCTCCTGCCGGAGCAGTCGAGACGGCTAGATAAGCTGATTGGCCAGGTATTCTCTCCCTTCTCAGGACAAACAGATGTCCTGTTTCACCATATCCACACTGAACCCGGCAAGAAAGTGCATATCCGGTGTTGTGACGTTTTATTAGTTAATGTGACGACTGTTGTTCATCGAATTATTCAAGTTTCTAATTGCGTGATTAACTGAATCAAGCAATTATTAACTCATTAACCTGGGGCACCATGGGAAAACTAGTTTTTATTGAGTTTCTATTTCCCAAATGAACTCAAAGAATATCAGAATATCGATTTTACAACAGCCGCTAATTAACCAGTTGCCTCTACCAATCTCGTTCTGAATGTCGTATAGCCCGTGAATCTGCACGGACCTGGGTCTCACCAATGAATTCATACCACACCAATCTTAGTTGAATATTTATTTACTAAAAAGCTAAAATGATGATAAAAGATACACATAGACAAAACACATTATAGGCTATTGATTAGATTTGACGAAGGGATACTGGCAAGTGCTGGTGGCTCCGGAGGATCGCCCAAAGACTGCCTTCGCCACACCCGAGTGGCTTTTTCAGTATGTGAGGATACCCTTCGGACTGCATGGTGCTGCGGCAACTTTCCAACGCCTCATGGATGCCATTCTATGGCCCCATCAAGAGTGCGCAGCTAAGCACATAGACGATGTGGTCATCCACAGCGAGGACTGGGATAGTCACCTACTGCGACTACGGGCGGTGCTCGTGAGCCTGGAAGCTACAGGGTTGACGGCCAATCCAAGAAAATGCTGCGTGGGTCTGTCCGACGCGGATTACCTGGGATACACCGCGGGGAACGGGAAAATATGGGACTGGCCTTGACCCCAAACAAAGCGGGACGTTCGGGCCTTCTTAGGGATAACGGGATATTGTTGCCGTTTCATCCCTGGATTTGCAACCATTGCCACCCCCTCACAAACCTCATCAAGAAAAACCTGCCAAACCGTGTACCATGGAAGGACGAGACGGAAGACGCCTTTCAGTTGCTAAAAGTTGATCCCATACCTCAGGCTCCTGACTTCTTCCAAGAGTTCATTGTGCAGGTAGACACCTCACATACAGGGCTCGGCGCCGTCATAGCTCAGGGTGAAGGCGAAGCAGAGAGGCTTATTCTCTTCATAAGTACGAAGCTCAGTGATCGGGAACAGAGATATGATACCGTAGAGAAAGAGACCCTAGCCATTAAGTGGGCCTTCGATTATCTCCGGTACTACCTACTTGGACGTAGTTTTTCCCTCGTTACCGACCATGCTGCCCTCATGTGGATAGCCAGTAAGAGAAACAATAACAACAGAATAGCCAGATGGTTTCTTGCTTTACAACTGTTCTCTTTCCATGTCATCCACAGGGCAGGATCAGGGAACGGGAATGTGGACGCGCTATCCCAACGCGAACAAGACGGGGGCGTCTGGTGCCCGGCCCTCCGGTCCAGTCCTGAGGGGGGAGGTATGTGGAAGGGCCCCCAGAGGGCAGGCTGGGCTCACGGATAATAGCCCAGCCAGCCACTACCTCTGGGGAATGGCCACCAGGAGAGGGGAGCTATCCACGAACTAACCATTAAGACGGTGACAAATCAGAGATTTATGATATAGTTTAAAGATACTCGTCTTGTGTTCCTTTTTCGCGTAAAGAAGAAGATTTATGTTTTCCTAAAGGTGAAATAAAGAAATTAAATTTTTTTTTTTAATGAATCTTCTTAGGGATCGGCGCCCCATCAACGGGACAGTTGTAAATCATGCAGCGTCTTTTGTCACTGTTGCAGATTTTAGAGCAGGGGTGTCAAAGTCAAATGGACGGAGGGCCAAATAAAAAATTTAGCTACAAGCCGAGGGCCGGACTGTTCGAATGTTCATTGAAAAATTTTTAAATGACGCATATAGTCTAGTGAACCTAATTGAACCTACTGAAAACCTAACAAATATATTCCAATATGATCAGATAAATAAAGCAATATTTTCTTATGGCTCTGTCAGTAATCTTTAATTTTCAACAGACACAAAAGACAAATTTCCTTTATATAAAAATCCCCATAACATGAACATTAAATGAAAGTCTCCTCACGAAGCTCGAAACATCTTTGAAGCACCTTTCCCTGGCTTAGCCATCGCACCTCTGTGTGATAAGGCAAATCACCATGCTCCGTTTCTAACTCCGTCAGAAATGCCTTGAACTGGCGGTGATTCAAACCTTTGGCTCTGATAAAGTTAACTGTGCGCGTGATGATGCTCATTACATGCTCCATTTTCAAGGCTTTACCGCACAACGCTTCCTGGTGTATGATACAATGATAAGCTGTCAGCTCACCTGTCGCGTTTTCCTCTTGCATCTTTTCCCGTATCTTCGCCACCAGTCCGCTCCTGTGTCCACACATCGCAGGTGCTCCGTCGGTTGTCAAACCCACGAGTTTTTCCCAAGGCAGCTCCATCTCATTTACACATCTTGACACCTCTTCATACAAATCATGCCCCATAGTTGTGCCATGCATAGGACGTAAAGCCAAAAACTCCTCTGTCACGCTTAGGCTGGAGTCCACTCCGCGGATGAAAATTGACAACTGGGCAATGTCAGAAATGTCGGTGCTCTCATCCACAGCCAAGGAATATGCAATGAAATCTTTTCCCTTTTTCACAAGCTGCTCTTTTAGATTGATGGACAACTGGTCTACTCTCTCGGCAATGGTGTTTCTGCTCAGACTCACATTTAAAAAGAGTTGCCTTTTTTCTGGGCAAACTTCGTCACAAACTTTAATCATGCAGTTTTTGATGAAATCCCCTCCGTAAATGGCCGGGCTGATTTAGCGATCTCTTCTGCCAAAATAAAACTGGCCTTGACAGCAGCCTGGCCTTGTGATTTGGCTTTTTTGAACAGAGCCTGTCGAGATTTGAGGCCTCGTTTTAATTCCTCTGCCTTTTGTAGCCTTTGTTCCATGTCCATATTCTTGTTTTTGTCCGCGTGTTTCGTTTCATAATGTCGTCTCAGATTATACTCTTTCAGTACCGCCACACTTTCTCCACACAGAAGACACACAGGTTTTCCAGCTACCTCCGTGAACATATACTCCGACTCCCACCTTGTTTGAAACCCCGGTTCTCAGTGTCCACCTTCCGTTTTGCCATTTTTGATGGGTATCTGAAAGTTAATTTTACTGTGATGCTGACGACTGCTGTGCCAATAAATATTGAAATGAAGCAGCCTACTGCTCGGTGCGTCACCGTTGCATTGTGGGAAATGTAGTATTGGTGCGTGTAAAAGATCTGCGGGCTGCCGGCTTGCTGCGGTCTGCGGGCCGGTTCTAATAATAAATCAAGATCATCCCAGGGGCCGTAAAAAACCTTCTCGCGGGCCGGATGTGGCCCGCGGGCCTTGACTCTGACATATGTGTTTTAGAGAAACAACAAATGCCGATACATATAAGTGTCTTATATTGGCCAAAAGGTTAAATTATTGTTAATATAACTGCACTGTCCAATTTACAGTAGCTATTACTGGGAAGAAATGCCATGCTATTGTTTGAGGAGAGCTCCTAACAACAAAACACTTTTTTTCACCGTGATAGGTTTGATAAATTCACCTCTGAAGGTGAAATGCGTACTTACATTCTGAAATCTTGCTCTGATTTATCATCCAAAGGGTCCCTGAGATAACATGAAGTGTATTTTTGTTTGATAAAATCGTTTTACATATCCTAAAAAGGTCCATATAGCATGCATGATCGATTTTGCTAACCTTTTGCGACAGCATGCCTTTTCCTTTGGACAACAATTATAAGAATATTCAGAGTCATGAAGTTATGAAAACGGGTTGTTTTGCAAATGTTGAACTAATAATATGGCTACTAATAAGGAAAAGCTAAATCAAAGTCCAAGTATGCAGGTTAGACGATATTCTTCCTGAAAAATGAAATATGAATGCCAATGTCTCCTTCACGATTTGCCCGTACCTGGGTGACTTCACACTAAAGGTCATGTAGTTCCCTCATGCTTCAAGTTATCCGTCTGAAACTTTGCACATACACTGCTGCCATCTTGTGGACACCATCGGAATTACAACTAGAGTGATGGCTAGAACTGGAACCTTTCTCTTGCATTTCAAAGATGGTGGTAGAAATAAAATGGTTGATTTTATCTTTGTATTTTCTTATACCAGATCTATTGTGTTATATTCTCCTACAGTCAATTCACATTTCCACAAACTTCAAAATGTTTCCTTTGAAATGGTACCAAGAATATGCATATCCTTGCTTCAGGGCCTGAGCTACAGGCAGATAGATTTGCTATGTCATTTTAGGCAAAAATTGAAAAAAAGGGGGCTATCCCTAAACGCTGTGGCAGTCCTCTCTTCCTATGAATGGTATTAGTTGTTTGGCTGGCAGAGTGGGCCTGTCTGTGGAAGACTGGGGTCCACAGCAGGAGGCCATGGCCAATGACACTGGAACAATGAGGCATGTGAAGGAATCACGTCACTGTTTGGCTGACCACCTCCCCCTCTCAAATACTGATGAGGCCAGATTCTAAAGAGAGCTTCACTGCCTCACTGGGTTGTGTGCAACTCAATCAAGCAAATAGACCTCAGAATATGTTTTGAGACACAATAGAATGTACAATCTGGTTACAATGAAAAAGATTATTGGAATTTAGCTGTTGTCCACATGTTCTAACATTGCTCCCACCTGAGTGCATCAGAGACATTTTAATGTATGAGCCGCTCTGCTAAAACTTCCAGTAAAATGCAATCCTGAAATTGTGGGGTAAAAACATATGCTTAAACAAGATTTACAACAGTCAGAGTAATTTAATTTTCAATTTGTATGAAGGTGGTTCGCTTGGTTTTTAAGGGCAAGAATGACCTTTCGGATGAATTTGTCTGCAATCAATAAGCTGCCCTATCCCAGCCTCTGATCCTTTATCTGTTTCCTCTGATCTACCCTGAGTTTGTATTGATCCGTGGGAGTGGCTGATGGCTCGGGCCTGTTTGTGTGGTTGTGAGACAGACTAGCGTCCCTCACCACAAGAGCGGCTGTGTGCATACAGATCAGTGGCTTCCCACTGGGCACAGACATCAATTCAACGTCTATTCCACATTGGTTCAATGTAATTACATTGAAAGGGTGTGGAAACAACGTTGACTCAACCAGTGTGTGGCCAGTGGGTTATGACTCAGATTGGTCATAGTTCTGTTAGAGCGCAGCATTTATGGATGATTAACCTACTGTACTTAATAACACATGACAGAGGGAATGGGAGAGTGAGAAATTGTGTTTGTTAGTGGCGTTAATCATTATCAAATAGTTCATTGCCATAGCAGCATTGTTTACCTTGTGTCCACAGAACATATTGAAACTGAAAAAGGTCAAAAGTAAAAGCAATGTTTTCTGTAACACACAAAATTTTCATGCATTGTAGCCTATAATTATTTTAATAATGTTGCCTCACTGTGAGTACAGTTTGTTCAACACCATTCCTCAGCCGTAGTGCAGTGAAGTATCGGCACAAAGGAGTGGTCCTCGTTTTTTTGTCACTTTCATTTAGTTTCCTGTGGGACCTCCCTCATTCACCAGAGGAAGCCTTAAATCAACCAAGTGGTGCTGAATCTCCTGAATCCAAGTTGTCTGTCATCATGTTACGTGTTCTGTGACCTGGAAACATCTGCAGGACAGAGGACAGCGAGAAGCTATCCTTGCAGCTGAAGACAGAGCAGTACACTTCAACTTGAACCTATACTTTTCTTGTTACATTGAGATATCACAGTTTATGCTCATATTATCACTCACATACAGTGCCTTTGGAAAGTATTCATACCCCTTGACTTATTTCACAATGTGTTGTGTTACAGCCTGACTTCAAATTCGATAAAATATTTTAAGAAATCTCACCCATCCACACAAATACCCTATAATGACAGTGTTTTTTTATATATGTTTTATTAAAATGAAATGCAGAAATATCACATTTACATAAGTATTCACGCTGCTTACTCAATACTTTATAGAATCAGCGATTGCATCTGTGAGTCTTTCTGGGTAAGTCTCTAAGACCTTTCCACAACCGGATTGTTCAACATTTGCCCATGATTTTTTTTTTTATTCTTCAAGCTCTGTCAAACTGGTTGTTGATCATTGCTAGACAGCCAGATTCAGGTCATACAATAGATTTTCAAGTAGATTGAAGTCAAAACTATAACTTATACTCAGGATCATTCACACTCTTCTTGGTAAGCTACTCCACTGTAGATTTGGACTTGCGTTTTAAGTTATTGTCCTGCTGAAAGATGAATTAATCTCCCAGTGTCTGGTGGAAAGCAAACAAAACCAGGTTTTCCTCTAGGATTTTGCCTGTGCTTAGCTCCATTCCATTTATTTTTTATCCTGAAAAACTCCCAGTCCTTAATGATTACAAGCATACCCATAACATGATGCAGCCACCACTATGATTGTAAATATGGATTCCCTAAACGCTTAAGTTATTGTCCTGCTGAAAGATGAATTAATCTCCCAGTGTCTGGTGGAAAGCAGACAAAACCAGGTTTTCCTCAAGAAAAACTCCCAGTCCTTAATGATTACAAGCATACCCATAACATGATGCAGCCACCACTATGATTGAAAATATGGAGAGTGGTAGTCAGTGGTGTTTTGTATTTGATTTGCCCCAAACATAACACTTTGTATTCAGGACAAAAAGTAAATTGATTTGGCACATTTTTTGCTGTATTACTTTAGTGCCTTGTTGCAAATAGGATACATGTTTTGGAATATTTTTTATTCTGTACAGGCTTTCTTCTTTTCACTCTGTCAGTTAGGTTAGTACTCTGGAGTAACTACAATGTTGTTGACCCATCCTCAGTTTTCTCCTATCACAGCCATTAAACTCTGTAACTATTTTAATGTCACCATTGTCATCATTGTGAAATTCCTGAACGATTTCCTTCCACTCCGGAAACTGAGTTAGGAAGGATGCCTGTATCTCTGTAGTGACTGCATGTATTGATACACCATCCAAAGTGTAATTAATAACTTCACCATGCTCAAATGGATATTCAATGCTGCCTTTTTTACCATCTACCAATAGGTTCCTTTCTTTGTGAGGCATTGGAAAACCTCCCTGGTCCTTATGGTTGAATCTGTGTTAGAAATTCACTGCTGATGAGGGACCTTACAGATAATTTTATGTGTGGGGTACAGAGATGAAGTAGTCTTTCAAAAAGCATGGAAAACACTATTATTGCACACAGAGTGAGTCCATGCAAGTTATTATGGAATTTGTTAAGCACATTTTTACTCCAGAACCTATTCAGGCTTGCCATAACAGAGGAGTTGAATACTGATTGACTCAAGACATATCAGCTTTTCATTTTTTATTAATATGTCAAAAAAAGTGTTCTAAAAACATAATTTCACGTTTACATTATGGGGTATTTTGTGTAGTCCAGTAAAAAACATTTTTAAAGTCAGGCTGTAACACAACAACATGTGGACAACGTCAAGAGGTGTGAAGACTTTCTGTAGGCACTGTATGTTGTTGACACAGGCATATGTTGAGGCACCTACAGTATCTGGCTGTGATCCAACCTTGGAGCCTCCGGCTTTATCTCACGTGTCATAGCACTCACTATGCCTGAGAAGCACTTTCATGGCTGTTGATCAACCCTTTCTCTAATGGACTGTCATTCCAACCCACATTTGTGTTCCCATGGGAGTTGCTCAAATCCGGGATGACGGGTGCTAAATCCTCTCTTAAAAGTAACAACTTTTTGTTTGCAGAGCAATCTCTCATTCCAAGTAACACAACTGTGGTCATGCGGAATAAAGGATGGTTTCTTTTTATATAAACAGCAAACAGTTCTGACCTACAACTGTATTTTCATGTGTTTCTCAAAGGCCAATTTTGTTGTCACTATAGGCTGCTTAGTCATAGTAAATAACTGTATAATCCTTCTAAATGTCCTGCAAATTAAAAACCAGTGAAGTCAGGGGCAACAATAATCCACAAACCAGACTATTCATGACATGAAAGGCTCTTCCAGTTTACCCTCAACCAACCATATTCAAGACAAACTATTTATAGAACCAGTACATCATGTCTATCCCCATTATTCCCCAAACACCGCCCTGCGTCAATTTAATCCCTTCTCTGGCAAAGTGGCACCTTCTGTCTTAGAAGAGACACTGGGGGGGCTTTCCAGTGAACTAAAGTGACATCTTGTGGCAAAGAGGAAACACTATAGCGAGAGTCCAAGGTCAGAAAGATCAAGTGTGGTCAATAGTATTGAGCTAATCTTCTATTTCAACAGCCATTCAACATGATAAGAGACAACTGTTTTTGATAACCTTTCATTTGAGGAAATATAATGTACATGCTAATCAAGTCCACACACCTCTCAATATTAGGAAGGTGTTCCTAATGTTTGCTATACTCAGTGTATGTAGCCTATTGTCTATTTTTAGTTGAACCCTGGATTGAATTGAAACAATGGCTATTGATGTCTTCACAAATGTTTTATTTGCCTAAATATTGATGATATATGACTTAGAAAGTATGGTTACATTTCATTTGCTCTGTTAAACCTACCATTTGAAATGACTTTGATAGCAACAGGGAATCTATTTAGTTATTAAACAGGGAAGCTATTTAATTATCATTCTCACGATAGCACTGGTAATAGTCAGTGACAAATATAAGCAGGGCTTGGATATAATCTTGGATGGGAGTCCAAATTAATATCTGTATGTAGATCAATTCTCCAGTAGGGGGTGCTGCCCAGCCTATTGTTTTTATTTTCTGATAGTCGATATACAGTAACGTTGAAGACCTGAACATTGTTTCAAAGGTACATATTCAACGTATTTGTCTATGTTGGAAATTGCTTACCATGATGACATAATCCTGTAGTTGATATTTCCATGTCACAATACCTTGACAAATGACCTTGAAACAAAGTTGATTCAACCAGTTTGTGCCTAGTGGGGTGTAGGATCTTAATTTGACCAGTTCCTTCTCAAGAATAAAATAATCTTGCAGCAGCAGGATTTGATTATTTTAAAACAAAACGGATGATTTCTAACTGGAAATTAGTTTTGGTATGCTACAGTAGGCTATAGTTTAGGTGTTGCCTATGGATGCATTTCAGATTCACTTGTATGTAGTGGAGACCAATATCTATCTTGTCTTATTAAGTTATATAAAATAATGGTTTTTAATGTGTATGGCTGCATTTCAGATACATTTTTGTACATTGAAATGATGAAATGAAATTATATTGTGATATCACAGTTTATGCTCATGTTAGCACTCACATATGTTCATGATGCAGACATATGATGTTGATGCACCTACAGTATCTGGCTGTGACCAAACCTTGGAGCCTCCAGCTTTATCTCACGTCTTATAATGTAGCACCCACTATGCCTGAGAAGCAATTTCATTTTTGTTGCTCAACCCTGTTTCCAGTAAACTGTCATTCCAACCCACATTTGTTTTCCCATGGGAGTTGCTCAAATCCAGGAATGACGGGTGCTAAGTCCTCTCTTAACATTAACAAATGATAGACAAAGGACATCCTGTCTATCCCCATTATGCAAAAAATATGTATAATTATTGCCCAAACAGGCTCCTCCCCCCCCTCTGGCAAAGTGGTACATTATGTCTTGGATGACATCTTGTGGCAAGGAGGAAACACTAGAGACCAAGGTCAGAAAGTGCGGTCAATAGTATTGAGGTAATCTTCTATTTCAACAGCCATTCAACATGAGAAGACACAGCTGTTTTTGTTTACCTTTTGTTGTGGAAATTCTTACACAGGGACACTCAAAGTCAATCTTAATGAATCATTGTTTATTGCCAGCGTGCTGGAGAGGCTCCAACCAACTCAATGCACCATAGTACACAAGTCAATCAGGAACTCTGCCTGGGAAGTCACAGCCGTTGTCGTAGATATGACTATACACAGACAAGTTATATTTGTATGATTTAGCATAATGAATGAATCATTACCGTTTTGTTTCATCCATGTGAACGGCCAATACTGGTTCATAACACGTGACAGACCAACACCTCACGAGACTTCATTCTCTCTATGCTGAGACCTTGAAACGTTGATATCTTTCCTTCGTTCTCAAAACAAGATCTGGGCGTACTGCCAAATTGCAGCTACTGATAGTGAGGATTTGTACAGTCAGCCACTTCTGTGCCATGAACACAGAAATTTGTTATTTAGAACAGCACATGAATAGAACACAGAAATGTGTTATAAGAATAGCACAAACATAAACATTTCCCTTAGACTTTCATTTTGAGGAAATATACTGTACATCCTAATCAAGTCTGGAATTATTAGAGATAGCAGCTAAAACATTGGACGTGAACTTTTAGTTATATAGACTAAACCGGCATAGAATGATCATCAAGGAGAAGACAAAGAAGTTCAAAGTGTGCCATAATGTCTGCAGATTCACTATGCACATAAAATAATAAGAGAAACAATGCTTATTCCACCTGTTTATTAACATTAAAGCTGTTGAACAGGAATGTTAAGTTGATATGGCTATTAGCTGAGTAAAACCAGACAAAACATCAGCTAACATTACACTGACCTGTCTGGCACACCTTGTTCACCTGGTTGTCATTATTTTAATGACTTTACCATTGTTCCACCTTGTCTGCTTAAATCCCCTACAAAGGCCATGATTTTTCAAATGAGGCCCTATTTTCCATTGATAACATTTTATGTGAGATGGAATCTTTCTGAAGTTTCCAGTCTGTTGTTTTTTGTTCTCTTTTCTTCAGAAATGAACTACAAAACCTGTTGGCAAATGGGTAATGGGGGATGAATGAATTTGGATTTCCACACACTGGATAGTGAACTGTATTTTTTGACAGGATAGGGGACATCTCAAGTGAGGTAATATGGAATATTTGGGAAGTAGGATTCAGGAAGTATGCTTTGCTTCATCACACTGATGCCTCCGAGTCAGCGTGTCTCCCACCGTCAGTCAATACCACCCATCACGCCACCTACCGTTGAGCCCCTGCGAAACATGTCCTCCCCTTTCCGATGGTAATGACTTAGCATAGTGTGACATCTGAAAGCGGGACGATACAGGGAGACCCAAAAAACACTGGGGGTAGCCGGCGAGCTCGCCAACTCCTCCTCAATATGACTGACCGTCCTAACTTCCTGACAGATATCCCCTCCTCTTCCTCTATCTCCTCCTCTTTAGGGTTAACTGGACTGATTGGTCATATCAGGCAGTGTGTGTCACGGTCAGAGTTGAAGCACAAAGACAGTGGGTGAGCGCTGTCTCCCATGGTGTGGATACAGAGACACAGAGGTCCTTTCACTGCTCTGCTCAGCACTGTGACAGAGTGACTCTGAGAGCACTGCAGCTCCAGGGTGTATTTCAACTCCATTATTATGCGTCAATCCAAATGTCCACTAACTTGCCTTCAATGACAATGCATTTCCAAGGTTCAAATAGTTCAAAATGTCACACGTTTTTAGCTCTGATGTCCTTTATGTGTGCTATTTTGAAAATACCAAAACTGCCTCTGTTTAGGGAACTGCAATTGCTTATCTGTAAAACTCCTTGCTTACTTTACAGAACTCAGTGGCCTTGTTTAGCAGGCAAGAGGCAAGAAGCAGTGGCCATAGCAACCTCAGTGGAGACAGAACAAGCCGGGTTTTGTATTTGTGGCAAAGGGCTGCTTGGCGTTCCCTGTTTCTGCTCTCCTGCGCACTTGCACGGTTGGACGCACACATGCACACGCACACACACAATCCTCCAGACCCTGTGTATATGGCAGTGTGGTGTCCTTGCATGGGCAATGTTTACAGGATGTTATCTGTCTCAGTGCCTGCCCCTCGTCCCTCTGAGTGGGTTCCCGTTGGAATGTAGAGAGGGGATGGAGGAGTTCCAAAGGGGGAGTGACGAGAGAGAGGAGAGAGAGAGAGAGAGAGACTACATATACATCCCAACACTCGGAGGCTGGTGTTCATAGGCACAGCTGGACTGTTGGATAACTGGACTTCACCACCCTGTATACTTTATTGGACTTTATTAGAGGTGAGTTTCTTCCTCTTTTCTTTATCCTGCTCCATTTTGTCTGTCTCTCCGGGAAGTTTGAATTACCATCAAGGGTGTCAAGTTTTGTTTCCACAGATGTTCTATTCTTTGATGACCTGATCTTGTTTGAGAAGTATAGAGTACCCCTGAGACCTATATGAAAAAGTGAGGAACTGGTTTTGAAAGATCATTCTTTTTGTGCACTGACAAGACAAACAGGTGAAATTGAAGTGCAATTTGAGATGTTGGGAAAGCATTGTTAACGGATGTAGCCTTGCTGGTATCTCATGACTCAAGGATGTGGTCTCCATAAGAGCTCTATAGGCTGGTTTCTTCCACAAGTGGCAAGGAAAATAATGGGTAGCAATACAATTTTACTCAGCACTCCTTTGTTCAAAGTATTTGAGAGAAGTTGAGTGATATTGAAAAGAAGGCAAAATGCCTCCCGTTGGTTACAAAAATAGTTTGGGCTCGCCTTTTTCTTCCTCTTAATTGTACCCTTGGACTACCATTCTCACAGTCAACAATTTTTGTTTCGCTAGTGAAAACTTGACATATCCTAAACCAGGATAATTGCTCAGTAAGTATTTTCATTCACTATTTTTTTTAATTAGAATGCCTTCAATTCAATGTGGTGATGAGTTACAAGTGAATTCTACAAAATATTTCAAAATTCAAATTATTTCATGTACTTATAACAATTTTTTTTAACATGTTATAACTTAAAAATGGGATAGCAATAACTAGTGATGTTAGCTTATTTAATAGGACTAATGTAATTAGTACAGTGGTAGTCCTTGGGAAAGCATGTAAAATGACACCATTCATCTTGCCATGCAGCAATACCTGGTAATCCCACGGTCTATGGGTGTACATAGGAATCTGTATTTTGTGTTTTTCCTCTAATGTAAATGACTGATGCTACATTGTACATAGAGTTGCTGTGAATTCAATGAACCAATTGCATTTCAATTAACTGACATTTTAGTGTGTGGGAGAAGAAAAAAAATTCAGTACAGAACAAGTGCAGTGGTGGATTTTTTTCTTTGGATCTGGGTGTGCCTTTTTTCTGTAGTGGATATTGTCTCAGGGGAATGAGATATGTTTGAGTTCATATCTTTTGTGTATTTTACATTGAAAATAATATGTTCACAAAGTAAATCCCCTTTTTCCACAGGTTGTGGACATCTGTGTTTGATTTGGGTCTTGGCTATTGTTAGGCTTGTCAATTCAACTCCAAAAAGCCAGCACTGCAGTGTTGCGCAACTCTCCACGTCATAAAGCGAGAGTACACACACTGCTTTTGATATTTGCTCTGAGTCCCCATAAACATTCAGTATGTTAATTTTAAATCATGGTTTGAAGTGAGTCAGTGCCACCGAAGCTGTGATCGAGTCCTGTCATAGACCTGTCATAAACCTGAGACTCTGGGTGTGGCATGAAACTAGACTCTTGCATGTCCAAACATGTTCTCCATCTGTTTTATTGCTGAGAGTAGCTTGTTCTATTTAACTCCAACTTTCTGATGTAATCTGTGTTAGATGCTGTTCGTGTTTTCTGTGCTAGATACAATCAGTGGTGGAAAAAGTACCAAATTGTCATACTTGAGTAAAAGTAAAGATACCTTAATAGAAAATTACTTGAGTAAAAGCAAAAGTAACCCAGTAAAATACAAATATTTGGTTTTTAAAATACTTAAAGTAAATGTAATTGCTAAAATATACTTAAGTATCAAAAAGAATTTCAGATTCCTTACATTAAGCAATCCAGATGGCACCATTATCTGTTTTTTAAATGTATTTATGGATAGCCAGAGACACACTCCAACACTCAGACATAATTTACAAACAAAGCATGTGTGTTTAGTGAGTCCGCAAGATCAGAGGCAGTAGGGATGACCAGGGATGTTCTCTGACCATTTCCCTGTCCTGCATTCAAAATGTAACGAATACTTTTGGGTGTCAGGGTAAATGTATGGAGTAAAAAGTATATTATTTTCTTTAGGAATGTAGTAAAGTAAAAGTTAAAGTAAAAGTTGTCAAAAATATAAATAGTAAAGTACAAATACCCAAGAAAATGACTTAAGTAGTACTTTCAAGTATTTTTATTTAAGTACTTTACACCACTGAAGACGATGATGATCGAGTCATCTCCAACACAAACTTCTTCAAACTAATAGCTAGCTAATCTTTAGAAATAAAAAAAGACAAAATCTGATGTTGCTGCCTTAACAAATGTATTATTTCACCTCAACAAACCTTCACAAGAGTTTTATCGTTTGTTCCTCTTTCTCTTTCAGACATCAACATAGTCAAAGAGTTTTTGAAGACCTAGTTGGCCATTGTTACTTTGTTACAAAGCCATCAAAATGACCAGTGTGGCAGAATGGCTCGTGCAGAACAGGGGCAAGATCGAGAAGGGGGTGGAGATCATGGGACAGGCCTCCGCAGTCCTGGCAGCCACTGTGGGTCAGCTCCATCCCGTCCTGGAGGCCGTGTTTGTAGCCTCCTCTGAGATCCTCAGCAACCCGGAAGGGCAGGATGCACGTTACCTGACTGAGCAGTTCAGCATGGTCAACCAAAAACTGGAAGGCATCCAGGCTGAGATCGAACAAATCGCCCTGGAGTTGCAGAGGACCTCCTTGAATAAGCAAAACTTTGACCGTGAGGCACAAATGCTCAGCCAGTACGAAAAGTTCCAGGACTTTGTCAACGCCAAGCCCAAGTTCAAAGAGAAGAAGATGGAGAAGTTCCTCAGCCATTATGAGAACACGGACGCGGACTTGAACCTGGACGCGCTCTATAATGCCGTTACCGGGGACAATACCTCAGGTGACCCCATGCTGGAGACAGTGGTTTCCACAGAACAAAGGAGTAGAAGGGCGGTAGAAGATTTCTGTGCCAGGCTTAAGAAGCTCTTTGTGGTGGGCATCATTGCTGTCATGGGTTATGCCAGCCTCAAGGAAGGGGTTGTGGGGGATGAGATGGTGATGAAGTGGCAGGAGCGTATGGAAGATGTTGAGAACCGCATGAAAGCAGCGGTGGATGATTGCACAGAAAACTTTGCTGATCAAGCCAAATTGGACATGGAACACCAGCTTCAGGAGAAACCTGGCAGTGTTGACCTTGACTTCACCAAATCCCTATTGGACACACTTGTTAAGAAATATGACTGGGTTAGCTGGTCTATCAGGGTCTTCAATGACAAGGAGCGAATTGTCTTTTTCAACTGGCTAGCTGGAAAGAAGTACCATGGCAGGGGAGGAGGAGCTAATTACTTTGATGTGTTGACCAAGAACAACATCAAAGTGGTGATCTCTTTCAGTGTACAGCCTAAGCCTATCAATAAGGGTCAGATTCAGCAAGAAATTGAGGGACAGAAACTGAAGGGGAACATGATGGATGTGGCTCAGATCCTCAGCAGAAGTCTCCCCAACTGCTTGGTGCATGCTGTCAGCCACTATAAGGAAGTGGTAGAGACCAACAACTTCCAAGAGGATTGTTACTACTATGGAAAACACAAAAAAGCGCACTTATGCATTCATCCTGAGTAGCTTTTTTTTAAACAGTGCAATGCAAAATAGAGTAGATATAATGGGGAAAACTACAATTGCAATTCATGAATGTTTATAACTGAGTTTAGAGATGTTTTTATTGATATCTCAAACCTAGCTGACGCTTTAGTTAGTGATTGTGTGAAATATAATCTCTTGTTACAGACTGCAAAATGTTTATTTGTTTATCGACCTTGTATATTTTTGTGTAGTTAGTTATCATTTACCAGAGGTGTCAAATACATGGCCCGCGGGGTCAGATTTATTTGGGGAAAAGCAATGGATAGTGGACTGTCTTGTGCAAAATTTCAAGGCGAAGAAATATAACCAATTTTCAGTATGGCGCCTCGATCTCTTTGAAGACTGAATGCGGCCCCCTGGGCAAAATTAGTTTGACACACCTGGTTTAAACTATCAGGATTTGCATATGTGTATTAATGGACATATATGAGACATTTTATGCCAGGCTGTGGCTATCTACTCAACAACAGTGACAACGCATGACAACCTGGTACTTCCTCCCACCAAATAGAAGAATAAGATACCTTGTTTAACCTGCATTCCAGTATTTCATGATGACCATACTGTAAATTAGCACACCAGCCAGCGTAATAATGTGTTATGTAAGCTTACTGCAAACAACTATTTCTCCTCATTAATGTACTGAGGACTTACTCAAGCTCCTTTGAAAAATGCTGTTGATAGACACACCACACGGTCCAAATCTATAGCCTTACCACATTACATCTCTGTCTATATTCACACATTTGATATCCTTCATACAGCTATAAAATGTTTATGGTCTTCTTTATTCATAATAAACCACAATTTAAAGGAAATTGTTATCACTGGTCATTATTATGCAATAGTCAATTATGACTTGTATATTCTATCTCTACCTGCAGCTGAGGAAATGAGCCTAATTGGCATGATAACATAATTTTAGAGGGTACTTTATGTAAAAACGTTTAAGCAGAGGTACACGGAGTCATAAAGTAGTAGATAGTGATAATGTGTGACAGTTTATTTACATTACTCCCTAAACAATCATCAGCCCCAGCAATATAAGCACAGTTACCATCAGCAGATGTTTTAATAGCATTGGTCAAATTCTATTGTCAGTTATTTGTCAAAGGAGTGTAAGTTAGTATAGTTTCCATGTTGACCAGGAAAATATGCTGACATTTGTTCAACAACTTGTTGAACCACCACCCAAGTTTAGCTCTCTCTCTATGGGTGTGTCACTTTAACTGTAATATGATAACCATATGACCAATAGGAAGAGAAAACAGATCATACAAATTATTTGCTTTTCCTCCTCAAACTACAGCGAATGAAAAGGTGAGTTTTTAGATCAACATTATTGCATATGAACATTTCAATGTTTCTTCAATAGGCTTATACAGTTATTGGGATGTTTTCCAAAAGTTTTCGCAGCTGTTTTCATTAGTTAAGCAATTCTTTAACGAGTCGTCTGGTAAACTTGGCTATGACATTTTGAGATCCGACGATATCTTTGAATACATTACTTTATAATGTCATGTGCGCATTTAAATAATATCAAATGTTTTACTGTAAATTGCGCAAAACACAAAGTGAACTTCTGTCAATACAGTAGATGGGCGTTGGTAGCCTAGAATATGTGACATAATGTGCTGGCTTTTTCCAGGAAGTGTTTCTCGTGGCCATAATTATATATTGTCATGATTAAAGTACTGCAGTGGCAACAGAGCTGAATTTAATCAATTGACGTATTGTTGCAAGGCCTTATCATATTAATCCACGAGGTATGCTGGCTGTATAGGGAGTTAAACAAGATACTGAAATAAAGCAATTAGAGCCCTTGTTGAACGAGCTAATCGATACATTTCCCGTTAAGAGGCCACATGAACAGCTTTTAACAACAACAACTGTAATATGATTGCACTTCTCAGCTTGCAAAGATCTATGTCCATTTGTTAAATGCAGCCAGTCATGGCCAGTCAGTGTTTATGTGGGCAAACTTCAGAGGATGATTTGACCACCTCCCTCAACTAGTCCTTAATCTACATAGATACTGTAGTTTACTGCTCGTTTGGGCCAGTCAATGTTGCCATTTATTCTTGCAGCTTGAAATCATTTTTATTTAATTTAGGACTCAAACCATGAAAAGATGAAACTACCAAATATCTATCTTGATAGCCAGATATTGATATAGAAATGGATAAGTTATGGTGTTGACATTATTACTTCAGTAGGCCTAACAGTAGGCTCTTCAGTGGACATCAGTTAATGTACATTTTAAGGTTGACTGGCCTGCATGTTATTTGGTGAATTGTTTGGCCTGAGATATGCCTCCCTTGTAGAGCTACAGATATAGCCCTTTTGACTCTGTACCCACTGGGCACAGATGTAAATTCAGCATAGTTTCATTGAAATGACGTGGAGACAACTTTGATTCAACCTGTGTGTTGGCCTAATTCTTTCACATCTGAAAATGTACAATCACCATCACTTTACCCTGGATAATTTGTCTGCTTTAGTGCGGTAGAGATACTTCACATACACTCAGACCACGAGACAACCCCTGGGAGTTAGGGTTTTAGTGGAGAGCTGAAATGTCTCATATTTTCTTAGCATGGCAGCGTGGGTGGCTAAATCAAATGAGATGGATGTTTTTCTATCCTAATGCATGCCATTTCACTTCCATCCATCATTGAACAGGCTTCTAATGCAGATGTTCTATCAATGAGAGCTGTGTCTTTTTCAAAGCCATTTGCACCATCATTTTTATGATAGCTGCTGATCTAATAGTATCCGGCCATCTGCTGGATTATAAATTCTAATCAATTACATTTGACAGGGCTGTCAACTTTTGAAGAAAGCGTGGAGTGAGATTTGCAATGCAAATGTAATTTCCCCCTGGCACAACCCTTTGCTGAGGGGTCTGTGGGTCCTTAGGCCTATAACCAGAGTGCAAAACCACAGGCCAGGATGCTTTGAACATGAAATGAACACTCAAAAGAACACTTTTTGGGGGCTGAAATTGTAACAGTATTTAGTTGGTTTGACACTTTATTCAGACTGTAATGAAATGAGATGGGAGAAACAGTGGGAAGGTTGGAACCAGGGATTGATCCCTGTTCTCAGGTGGAAAGTTGTATTGACACGTGCCGATGAGTGTTATCACTCTTCAAATGCTCTGCACAAGAAATACTTATATTAATGGTTGATGGCAGTGGGTAACCAAATCATAGATTGCAGTATACAGTTGAAGTCGGAAGTTTACGTACGCTTAGGTTGGAGTAATTAAAACACTTTTTTTCAACCACTCCACAAGTTTCTTGTTAACAAACTATAGTTTTGGCAAGACAGTTAGGACATCTGCTTTGTGCATTACACAAGTCATTTTTCCAACAATTGTTTACAGACAGATTATTTCACTCATATTGTTTTAGCATGGCATCACAATTCCAGTGGGTTTACATAGACTAAGTTGACTGTGCCTTTAAACATCTGTGCCTTTAAATTCCAGAAAATTATGTAATGGCTTTAGAAGCTTCTGATAGGCTAATTGACATAATTTGAGTAAATATGAGGTGTACCTGTGGATGTATTTCAAGGCCTACCTTCAGACTCAGTGCCTCTTTGCTTGACATCATGGGAAATCAGAAAAATAAATGTAGACCTCCCCAAGTCTGGTACATCCTTGGGAGCAATTTCCAAATGCCTGAAGGTACCACATTCATCTGTACAAACAATAATACGCAAGTATAAACACCATGGGACCACGCTGCCGTCATACCGCTCAGGAAATAGACGCGTTCTGTCTCCTAGAGATGAACCTACTTTGGTACGAAAAGTGCAAATCAATCCCAGAACAACAGCAAAGATGCTGGAGGAAACAGGTGCAAAAGTATCTATACCCACAGTAAAACGAGTCCTATATCGACATAACCTGAAAAGCCTCTCAGCAAGGAAGAAGTCACTGCTCCAAAACCGGCATTAAAAAAGCTAGACTACGGTTTGCAACTGCACATGGGGACAAAGATCGTACTTTTTGGAGAAATGTCCTCTGGTCTGAAGAAACAAAAATAGAACTGTTTGGCCATAATGACCATAATTATGTTTGGAGGAAAAAGGGGGAGGCTTGCAAGCTGAAGAACACCATCCCAACCGTGAAGCACGGGGGTGGCAGCATCATGTTGTGGGGGTGATTTGCTGCAGGAGGGACTGGTCCACTTCACAAAATAGATGGCATCATGAGGTAGGAAAATTATGTGGATATATTGGAGCAACATCTCAAGACATCAGTCAGGATGTTAAAGCTTGGTTGCAAATGGGTCTTCCAAATGGACAATGACCCCAAGCATGCTCCCAAAGTTGTGGCAAAATGGCTTAAGGACAACAAAGTCAAGGTATTGGAGTGGCCATCACAAAGCCCTGACCTCAATCCTATAGAATGTTTGTGGGCAGAACTGAAAAGGTGTGTGCAAGCAAGGAGGCCTACAAACCTGACTCGGTTGCCCCAGCTCTGTCGGGTGAATTTTGGCCCATTCCTCCTAATTTATTGTGGGAAGCTTGTGGACGGCTACCCAAAACGTTTGGCCCAAGTTAAACAATTTAAAGGCAATGCTATCAAATACTAATTGAGTGTATGTAACTTCTGACCCACTGGGAAGATGATGAAAGAAATGAAAGCTGAAATAAATCATTCTCTCTACTATTATTCTGACATTTCGCATTCTTAAAATATAGTGGTGATCCTAACTGACCTAAAACAGGGAATTTTTACTAGGATTAAATGTCAGGAATTATGAAAAAACGAGTTTAAATGTATTTGTCTAAGGTTTATGTAAACTTCCGACTTCAACTGTACTTGTCCATAGACTGCTTTCAAGTTAAGGACACAAACATTTTGTATTTTGTAATTAGGGCTGAAAGAAAATGCTGCTTGCTTTCCAGGAGGGTAGGCCACTCCTGATCTATGCTTCCCAAGTGCTGAAAATGTTGTTGTTATAACAATGAATTTCTCAATCACCCAACCTTTCAAGAAAATTCTAATGAATGTCAATATTTGGGTGGTTTATGTCTACTAGTTGAAGATCCTTGCCATCGTCTTACTCTACCTAGACAAAATATGTGCACAATACTAAAATGAAATTCTATTTGAGGCCCGTGTGATGTTGGCTGATGAATGTTATTTCATAGAACAAAACGTATTAGAGCTCGTAAGTCTTTGTTTACCAAAGACCTTATTTTCGGCATTTATCACAAAACCCTACAAAATGCCATTAATCTTTCCCATGGGCTTTGTCCGACCAACTATGGGGGAGTTGGTGCCGAAAAAAAGACTGCATTACTATTTCCCCCTTATAGGGACGGGAATAATAACAACATAATTTTGTTGACATTGTACATAAACCAGAGCTATCATGCAGTTCTTTGTACACTTTTACAAACTCTGCGGAGAACGCTCTCTCTCCCCATTCAACTCCGCTCTAATCTTGAGGGGAATTTCTTTAAAACGCGCATCCAATCCCCTTGATCCCTTATATAACTAGACCAATCATATGCTTCAATGTGCCGCAGTTCACAGTGCTGTGGCAAGACAATGGGCGGATTCGATTATGCTGAGCCGCGGGGCACCAGGTAAAGGTCCGGCACGTCAATGGCCGAAAGCAGGAAGGGAAGAGCGCTATTCTCAAATAGAACAGTAATATGTGCCACTTGGTCATTTTGTCAACAAGGCAGCATGGTGCATCTTCCAGAAACATACATCTATTTTCCATAAAATCCATGTTGGAAAATTCAAACAATTTTTCATTGGGGAGGCAGATAACGCGTTTTTATCAAAAGTAAATCACTTTTGCATGGGTAAACACACAATCCTACTAATTCCTACACGTGCATAATTATGTCACTTTTGCTTTGAGCCAACTTAACCATGGGCTTTGAACAGGGCACCTGGCTCACTCCCTGGAGGCAGCCTGGTCTCTTATCGAATGCAATCAAATTTGAGCCGATGCAAAACACACCTATATGGGGGGTGATTCATGCCAGAATTAAGTGTAATGAAGCTAATGATACCTCTCACCAAGTCAGCTAATGTCTTCCTAGCGCCGTGCTGTAAAATAACACCATGAATTAACATGAACTGTCAATGGAGACAAGTTTGTTTCTAACACATTCATGTCACAGGACATGTACACATACATAGTGTTCACGTCATGTCACGTGTCAGTTTGCGTGTACTTTTATTAAGAATGATCTTACCATGAACGCCTTAAAAATGTCTACATTTGTTACGCGTTATGTGTTAGTTTAAGTGTCTGTTTGGTTCATCAATTTCATTTGTCGATTTCGCTAAAATAGGCCTATCACCTCAATACAAAAATGACAAGGCTAGTTGATATCGCAGCCACCATTACTGTGTAGATATTCCTATTTCTTGCATCCATATGAAATCAAGGGCTTCTTAGTAGGCTAGTGGTTAGAGTGTTGGGCCAGTAACCTAAAGGTTGCTGGATCGAATACCAAAGCTGACAAGATTAACTTTGTTGTCGATTTGCCCGAGCAAGGCAGTTAACCCACTGTTCCCCGTGCTACTGAATACGCGTATTTCGATTAAGGCAGCCTCCCGCACCTCTCTGATTCAGAGGGGTTGGGTTAAATGCGGAAGACACATTTCAGTTGAATGAATTCAGTTGTATAACTAACTAGATATCCCCTTTAATTATCTTTGTTGGAGGTAGCCTAGGTCTCTAGTGGTGCATTGAAAACAACTTCCGACTTCAGTGCGTTCAAGACAACTGGGAACTCTGGAAAAAAAACAAGCTGACGAGGATTTGTTTTTAATGATTAACCTCTTGAAACTCCCCATCCCGGATCCGGGATTGTGACTAAGCCTCAGGCTCATTAGCATAACGCAACGTTAACGATTTCTGAAAATCGCAAATAAAATTAAAATAATGCGTTTGCTCTCAAGCTTAGCCTTTTCTTAACAACACTGTCATCTCAGATTTTCAAAATATGCTTTTGAACCATAGAATTGACTAATTTGTGTAAGAGTATGCAAAGCTAGCATAGCATTTTGTGTAGCATGTAGCACGCAACATTTTCACAAAAGCCAGATAACCAAATAAATAAAATCATTTACCTTTGAAGAGCTTCTGATGTTTTCAATGAGGAGACTCCCAGCCACATACCAAATGCGCAGTGTTTCCTGAAAGCGTCTGTGTGTAGGAGAAATCGTTCCGTTTTCTACATTGCGCCTGGCTAGTGAAAATGCAGTCACCTACAACGTGAAACTTTTTCCGGATTAACTACATAATATCGACCGAAACATGGCAAACGTTGTTTGGAATCAATCCTCAAGGTGTTTTTTCACATATCTCTTCATTGACATGCAGTTCATGGAAGCTTGCTTCTCTCTCTGTGCCCCATGGAAAAATACTGGCAGGTGACTTTTGCGCACCAATTTCGGCGCAGGACACCGGGCGGACACGTGGTAAATGTGGTCTCTTATGGTCAATCTTCCAACGATCTGCCTACAAATACGTCACAATGCTGCAGACACCTTGGGGAAACGACAGAAAGGGCAGACTCATTCCTCTTGCGTTCACAGCCATATAAGGAGATCATGAAAGACAGAGCCTCAAAAATCCTTGTCATTTCCTGGATGCCAAGTCATCTTGGTTTTGCCTGAAGCTCACGTTAAAGGGCACGCACAGAAAGATATTTGTATTTCTGGACACGTCAGAGTGTTTTCTTTCGAACAGTAGCAATTATATGCATAGTCGAGCATCTTTTTGTGACAAAATATCTTGTTTAAAACGGGAACGTTTTTCTTCCAAAAATGAAATAGCGCCACCATAAGTGTAAGAGGTTAAAAGCAGGGTTCGATTTGAGGGGGTATGTGTGGATTTCGGCCTTGTTATAGACGTGCAAAAAGCATATGCTGCCACTTGTTTGCTTAGCCATAGGAAAAGCAACGGACCAGATTTTATAAAGCGATCTTGGCTATAACAATGATAAACTCCACAATTATTTTCGCAGTCTACTAGGCTATCGAAGGTCTTGCGCAGCCTAAACATCCCAGGAAAATGTGGTTGGTTTATTAAATGCTCTGCAATGTAGCACTATGCCTAATGCAAAATACCAAAATGTTAGAATCGGTATGGGTCTATGCATTGACCAAACAGCTTAACAGATAAAAGCATGAATTATTCAGGAGAATCCCATTGAATCAGGCTATTCATTTCAGTGCAGTTGCGTTCTTATGCATATCATTAGACGAAACGGAACTGAAAACACCCCAGCCTGTTTTGATCATAGATCATGATGAAGCCTGAACATTTAGGCTGTTTGTCATTGATTTAGCCCAGAATTGCCTACATCTTTGCTGAATTGACAAACAAAATCCTGACTAGGATCCCGATTTATAAATGTTTTAATCTTTATTTAACTAGGCAAGTCATCTACACTCAAATAATTTCAGTCCTCAATTATGGAAAAAAAAACGTAGCTCATTAGTGTACCCTTGTGGTTGAATATATATATTGTATGTCTTAAGATACAATTAATAATGTTGAACTAACAAATACCATCAAGAGATACGTTACAATGCAGTACGTTTGGCATTTGCCAGAGAACACCAAGATTTGCAAATTCGCCACTGGCGCCCTGTGCTCTTCACAGATGAAAGCAGGTTCACACTGAGCACGTGACAGATGTGACAGAGTCTGGAGACGCCGTGGAGAACGTGCTGCTGCCTGCAACATCCTCCAGCATGACCGGTTTGGCGGTGGGTCAGTCATGGTGTGGGGTGGCATTTCTTTGGGGGGCCGCACAGCCCTCCATGTGCTCGCCAGAGGTAGCCTGACTGCCATTAGGTACCGAGATGAGATCCTCAGACCACTTGTGAGACCATATGCTGGTGCAGTTGGCCCTGGGTTCCTCCTAATGCAAGACAATGCTAGAACTCATGTGGCTGGAGTGTGTCAGCATTTCCTGCAAGAGGAAGGCATTGATGCTATGGACTGGCCCGCCCGTTCCCCAGGCCTGAATCCAATTGAGCACATCTGGGACATCATGTCTCACTCCATCCACCAATGCCACGTTGCACCACAGACTGTCCAGGAGTTGGCGGATGCTTTAGTCTAGGTCTGGGAGGAGATCCCTCAGGAGACCATCCACCACCTCATCAGGTGCATGCCCAGGTGTTGTAGTGAGGTCATACAGGCACATGGAGGCCACACACCCTACTGAGCCTCATTTTGACTTGTTTTAAGAACATTACATCAAAGTTGGATCAGCCTGTAGTGTGGTTTTCCACTTTAATTTTGAGTGTGACTCCAAATCTAGACCTCCATGGGTTGATAAATTTGATTTCCATTGATAATTTTTGTGTGATTTGGTTGTCAGCACATTCAACTATGTAAAGAAAAAAGTATTTAATAAGAATAATTAATTCATTCAGATCTAGGATGTGTTATTTTAGTGTTCCCTTTATTTTTTTGAGCAGTGTATATAGCTCTTGATAGTATCACTGATATTTAATAAGCTTACATATCGGCCTCACTGCCTTCGTCAGAGCTTTTGTGAATTTTTTTAAATTAGCACCCTTTTGTAGACCTGGCCCCACCCACATCCGTTCCACGCATGGAAAGGGGTTGGAGGCAACGGAAAAACAAATAAGTCCTACCAAATATAAAAATATGCATTTCACAAACACTACAAAAGTGTATAAATAAGACGCTTTAAACACGTCCATAAAACCACAATGAGGACATAGCAAATTTTCATTAATCATTGGGTACATCGTACGAAAAACATCAGAGTAATCTTAAATAGGCACATAATTCATGTTCAAATTCACAACATAACATACATAGACATTTCATCATTAAGTCCTTTAGGAAATAATGTCTGGAGGGTGAAAATCCCAAAACATTCTCTTTTACTCAAAGTATTATGAATATCACCTCCCCTGTCTGATTTCTTAACTTTCTCTATGCCACAAAATCTAAAAGGTAGAAATGTCCTGCTTTGGGTCATTAAAATGTACTGCGACTGGATAATCCCTGTCGTTTCTCCTGATTGAACTTTTATGTTCACTAATTCTCTGTTTGAGAGAGCGGGAGGTTTTACCGACATAGCAGAGCCCACATGGACATTTAATAATGTAAATAACATGGGTGGTAGAACACTCTGTTTGAGGGAGCGAGAGGTTTTACTGACAGAGCCCACATGGACATTTAATAATGTAAATAACATGGGTGGTAGAACACGTAATGATGTCATTTATTTGGAACCGTTTTCCTGTATGTGGGTGGCAGAAATATTCACACTTCATCATATTGTTGCATTGTGCGCATCCTCTGCATTTATAGCTACCATTTGGTAGAGAGCGTAAAAGAGCCTGGCTGATTTTCTTTTGTGGCTGGCAGTTGGCATGAACCAATTTATCTCTTAAATTGCGACCTCTCCTATACACAATAAGTGGTGGATTTTTAAATTCAGCCGGCAAAGCTGAGTCCGATGATAAAATATGCCAGTGTTCCTTGACCACACCTCCCACTTTTCGCGAATTCAAAGTATATGTGGTTGTGAACATTACGGAGTGTTCTTTAGCTTTAGCGGGTCTTTGTTGTAACAGTTCATCTTGTGTTTTCCCCAATGCCAAATTAAGAGCTTCATCCACACATTGTGGCGAATAGCCTCTTCTTAGAAACCTAATGCGCATCTCCTCTGCTTTTTCTAGATAGCCCTCTGTGGAGAGGCATATAATGGTGCAGTCTGAAAAACTGGCTTCTTGCAAATCCTCTTTTTAATGGCTCAGGATGGAAGCTGTCCCCTTGTAATAGAGTATTTATGTCAGTTTATTTTCTATACAGAGTTGTAAACAGGGTTCCATTTGATTTCTCAATCCACATATCGAGGTAATGAACACGTTGTCACGAGTGTCACATTCAATAGTGAATTTGAGATTGGGGTCAATGTCATTGAGTAGTGCCATAAAATCTGACAGCTCTTGTTCAGTTCCTTCCCATATGCAAAAAATGTTGTCAATATATCGATACCACTTCAGGACTTTATTCAAAAATGGATTTTAGTTTTCATTATTAACAAAACGTTTTTCAAAAAGACCCACATAAAGGTTAGCATAGCTCGGAGCGAATGTGGAGCCCATCGATGTTCCACTCGTTTGGAGGTAGTATTCATCATCAAACCTAAAATTGTTATACTTCAAAACATTCTGCCAGCTCTATAATGAAGTTTGTTGGTGGATATTCATTAGTATCTCTGTCTCCCAAATAATGTGCTAGTGCTGCCAGCCCCCCCACATGGGGAATGCTGGTATATAGACTCTCGACATCTAATGTGACCAGAATACAGTCTTCTTTTAAACCCGTTATTGGTAAGATCTTGTTTATGAAGTCTATAGTCTTTTACATATGATGGCAATGCACATGAGTTTTAATAAGAGTCTACAAAGTTCGACAATGGCTCTAGCATTGAGCCTATTCCTGCAACCACTGGTCTGCCTGGATAATTGCCTTGTTGTGTTTTAGGTTTGTGTAATTTCGGTAAAATGTACAGGCATGGACGTATGGCACATTTGCAGCAAAGATATTCATATTCAGGTTTTGAGATGAGGTGGTTTAATAGGGCTCCAGATTAGAGCATATATCCTTTTTGAACACCTGTGTGGGATCAACACTCAGTTTTCTATAGAAACGTTCATTACTGAGTTGTCTCTGAATTTCTTCTTTATATTTTTCATAGTCTAAAACAACCACAGCATCCCCCTTTGTCTGCAGGTTTAATAACCAAAGATGAATCTTTCATTAATTCATTAAGTGCCTGTTCTTCTGTTCTAGTGAGATTTTTCTGAATGTGGTTTGTTTGTCTCATATATACTGACATGGCTTCTTGTTCAACTAACCTACAATAGGTATTAATCGAGGAGTTGTTAACCATGGGACAGAATTTGCTTTTGGGCTTAAAGTGGGTACCAGTTCTTTGATGTGTTTCTAGGCCCGAAACAGTGTTTTGTGAAAACACATGCTTAAGTTTAATCTTGCAAAATAATTTAAACAGACCTACTTTCGTATCGAATGGTTTATCTGTACATGTAGGTACAAAAAAGAATCCCTTAGATAAGACTGAGCCTTGCGCGTCAGTGAGGTCTGCTGTTTCCTTATTCCTTCATCTTGTTCAACTGTTGCCATGCACCTGCAAAGAGATTGCTCAGTTGTGCGAGTGCCTTTTGAATTTTTTAGATTTAAATATATAACCATTGATATTTTTTGGTACATGTTTGTCCATTTACTTTCAGGTTTGTTTTGTATACTCACATGGCAATTAGACTGAAATACAGAATTCTGGTGTGTGGACGAGAGAGGAGCTGGGTATTGTGTGGATGGGAAGTTCTGCCTGTCACTTGTTTTCAACAGGTAGTGGACTCGAAGAGGGAAACTGCAAAGTCCAGGCGCTGCTGCCCTCTTTGTTCTGAGTGTTTGCAGTGCTAGTGTTTTTAGCTAATCTGTGTATCTCACATTATGTGCCTAGTACTTTAGTTATCTTGCTATTTATTAGAAGATAATGACAACTTGACAATAACAGTAGCTGATGTAATGAAAAGTTCTAGGGTGGTTGATAATGGAGAACATCAGGTGGATCCATGTCTGGGTGTCAGGCAGAATCCGTAGATCTTAGGGAACAGGTTAGGAGACAGACGTAAACAAGCAAACACACAGGTTAAATGAATGTCAGGTATGTAAAAATACAGTTATTGAATGATTTAATTAAAATGTTTGATTAGATATGCAATAATGTTAATGGCAGACAGAAAAGAAAGGATACCTGTCTAATATTTGATGTCAGTGGGGTTATAAGGGATGGTCCCTGGAAAAGATAGAGAGATGAGTTGTGAGAGAAACTCCAGCGTGGTGTCATGACCACTGGAGTCATACACCTTAACAGTACCTACCTGGAAGTGGAGGTTACTTAACGTGACCCAGTGGTTAACCTTGAGATTGACTATTTGGAGAAACCCCTGGGCCAGTGTTGGTACTGCTGACAGCATGGCGATGCCGCCCACCACAAGGCAGCAAATGCAAATAGTTATCATCTGAGATTTTTATATTCACCTTAACGGATGTTGACCCCAGCTAGGAGCGAAAAAGCACCAAGCTTTCCCAGGTCTCGCCTTCCTTTCGTCCTTCTTCCAACCCAAGTCATTCACCCAGATGTCGAAGCACTTGGTCCCCTTGATTCTTCTCAGGTGGCTTTCCTTCTCATGTGCCCTGTTCATGTTCAGTCTCACCTTGATTGAGAATAGAAATAAATGCAATTATATTTCATATTATTACAAATACATCTCTTATATATCTCTTGGAAGTCCAGAAAATAAATTAATTTTATTAATTTCACTCATTTTTACCTGGTCAAAAACCTCAGTCCGTGCGTGAAGGGGGTCTTCGAAGGCGTTCTGATCTGGTTCGACAACTTCCACATCAGGTGGAGTATCAGTGACCTCAAAGTACGTTATACGAAAACAGCAAAAGAAAAACACTTAAGTCGATTAAAAAAAGAATATACTACATGTGCAATATGCAATAATGTTATATACAATTGTATTGTGGCGAAGAAATATAATACACCTAGAATGTACCATTTTCCTAAGCTAACAAAACCAGGCTATTATGCTGCTAGCTGGTGCTCATAAATGTATGAAACATGTACTTTATACATTTGTCAAATGACCTGCAGTCATGGGGGGGGGGGACACAGTATGGATGAAGGATGATTAGTGACCGGATATAAATAGCACTCCTAAAGAAGATGCATTCAAGTTCAAGTTAGCTACCAACTTCAAAAAGGGAACTTTAGCTAGCATAAAACCTGCATGGCAAACTGAGATTCGGCAAATAACATTACACTACAACCATTACACCATTACACTACAACCATTACATTAAACTGACATTGACTGAAACCAACTAGGCTAGAGCTAACTACTATAGCGCTTAGCCAAGCAAAATTTGGTTAGCATCAAGCTAGCGAACTGTTACATTTTTATCATGCCATCACATATTTACGTATATTACCTAAAGTAAACGGAGCCCTTGTTCATACAATTTGTTTTATTTTCTATCTAAAACGTTGAACAAAAACTTTCTGTACTTTGGACGCCATGTTAATCCCTTCTCGTTCATGTAAACCATTAGCAACCTTGCCTAACTCCATTAACTTAATTACAATGGAAAATACCAACCAGTTTTTCTGCCTTCAAACATCACCAAAAACTGCCTTCAAATATCACCAATCGCATAGACTATGTAGTTAACCATGTTACCTCAAAATTTTGAGTCATATTGCATTTTTGCACATTACATACCTGAATTAATAGGGTAAAATGATGAGACGGAAAAACATTCATTTTCAGAACTAGTTATTCTCCATAATGAAGAAGAAATTTTAAATATCTCACTAACTCCATTGACGTCACAGCTCCCCTAGCAGCAGTAATTATATACATGCATTAAATGCAAATACCTGGGAGGCAAAATAACAAAATAAAACATAAAAAATATGACCACGTGGCATATGCTTGAGTATCACCTTGACATCTCTGATCTGCTTGCCTCAATAAATTAATACTAGAACATTGGTAGCCAGGATTAGCTATTTCAAATCAAACTTTGTCACATGCGCCGAATACAACAAGTGTAGACCTTACCTTGAAATGCTTACTTACAAGCCCTTAACCTACAGTGCAGTTCAAGAAGAGTTTATGAAAATATTTACCAAACAAACTAAAGTAAAACATAAAATAACAAATAATAAAAAGTAACACAATAACATAATAACGAGACTATATACAGGGGGTACCGGTACTGAGTCAATGTGTGGGGGTACAGGTTAGTTGAGGTAATTTGTACATGTAGGTAGGGGTGAAGTGACTATGCATTGTACAAAACAGCGAATAGCAGCATTGTACAAAACAAATGGAGGGGGGTTCAATATAGCAGCAGCAGTGTATCTAGTCTCCTAATAAATGCATAACGGTGCAAGTTAGACAGACACTCAAATCATTTCTGCCACTTGTAAAACAAAACCAAAAAACATTTTATGTCTGTGTCGCCGCCAAGCTCTCAAATACCGCGCCAGTCTCTCACTTTATGAACGGTCACTGCAATCCAGATTCTTTGGGACGTCCTTACCCTAAACCCTAAACTAACACTAATCTTAACTAATTTACAATTATACTTGATAGAGGTGTGGACATCCCAAGGAGCCCGAATAGCACGGACCGTCTTCAAATCAAATCAAATTTTATTTGTCACATACACATGGTTAGCAGATGTTAATGCGAGTGTAGCGAAATGCTTGTGCTTCTAGTTCCGACAATGCAGTAATAACCAACAAGTAATCTAACTAACAATTCAAAAACTACTGTCTTATACACAAGTGTAAGGGGATAAAGAATATGTACATAAAGATATATGAATGAGTGATGGTACAGAGCAGCATAGGCAAGGTACAGTAGATGGTATCGAGTACAGTATATACATATGAGATGAGTATGTAAACAAAGTGGCATAGTTAAAGTGGCTAGTGATACATGTATTACATAAGGATGCAGTAGATGATATTATATACGTATACATATGAGATGAATAATGTAGGGTATGTAAACATTATATTAGGTAGCATTGTTTAAAGTGGCTAGTGATATATTTTACATCATTTCCCATCAATTTCCATTATTAAAGTGATTGGAGTTGAGTCAGTGTGTTGGCAGCAGCCACTCAATGTTAGTGGTGGCTGTTTAACTGTCTGATGGCCTTGAGATGGAAGCTGTTTTTCAGTCTCTCGGTCCCAGCTTTGATGCACCTGTACTGACCTCGCCTTCTGGATGATAGCGGGGTGAACAGGCAGTGGGTGGTTGTTGTCCTTGATGATCTTTATGGCCTTCCTGTAACATCGGGTGGTGTAGGTGTCCTGGAGGGCAGGTAGTTTGCCCCCGGTGATGCGTTGTGCAGACCTCACTACCCTCTGGAGAGCCTTACGGTTGTGGGCGGAGCAGTTGCCGTACCAGGCGGTGATACAGCCCACCAGGATGCTCTCGATTGTGCATCTGTAGAAGTTTGTGAGTGCTTTTGGTGACAAGCCAAATTTCTTCAGCCTCCTGAGGTTGAAGAGGCGCTGCTGCGCCTTCTTCACGATGCTGTCTGTGTGAGTGGACCAATTCAGTTTGTCTGTGATGTGTATGCCGAGGAACTTAAAACTTACTACCCTCTCCACTACTGTTCCATCGATGTGGATAGGGGGGTGTTCCCTCTGCTGTTTCCTGAAGTCCACAATCATCTCCTTCGTTTTGTTGACGTTGAGTGTGAGGTTATTTTCCTGACACCACACTCCGAGGGCCCTCACCTCCTCCCTGTAGTCCGTCTCGTCGTTGTTGGTAATCAAGCCTACCACTGTTGTGTCGTCCGCAAACTTGATGATTGAGTTGGAGGCGTGCGTGGCCACGCAGTCGTGGGTGAACAGGGAGTACAGGAGAGGGCTCAGAACGCACCCTTGTGGGGCCCCAGTGTTGAGGATCAGCGGGGTGGAGATGTTGTTGCCTACCCTCACCACCTGGGGGCGGCCCGTCAGGAAGTCCAGTACCCAGTTGCATAGGGCGGGGTCGAGACCCAGGGTCTCGAGCTTGATGACGAGCTTGGAGGGTCTTGGAAAGTCTATGAGCTGCTCTATTCGACTGAAGGGACCTTTTGCACAAAACATCCATTTAACTATGAATATAAATGTTGCTGAGGCTATTTAATTTTAATTTTATATTATTAACATTTTACATTCATCTAATGTCTGCCATATGAGGTGTGGCGTGAGAAAATGGTCAAATGCGTGTGTATCACATCCAAGGCGTTGTCAGCTTTGAATCATTGATGATGATTTAATAGAGTTAAAATCTCTTTTTTTATTAACTAGGCAAGTCAGTTAAGAACAAATTCTTATTTACAATGACAGCCTAGGAACAGTGGGTTAACTGCCTTGTTCAGCGGCAGTTTGACAGATGTTTTACCTTGTCAGCTCGGTGATTCGATCTAGCAACCTTTGGGTTACTGGACCAACACTCTAACAGCTTGGCTACCTGCCGCCCCAGCGGCTACCTGCCGCCCCAGGTAGCCTAGTGGCTGTATTGAGATTGTTCTAGAGTTCTTGGATTTTCTTAGACAATTTTCTCTCAGTAGTCTCTGTTTTATATGGGCAAAAAGACTGTGCCTCCCCTGACAGCTGTAGGTGAATAGATCAGGTTTAGAAATGAGGGTGACATCTTCACTGATCTTATGCAGTGTAAACCCACATGGGGCAGACCTCAGCAGCAGACAAAGGCAGACTGAGACGCTGACAGAATAGTTTCCATTGTCTTGTTGCTGTGGTTACTGGCATTACTGTGGAAAATGCACTCCTGCTCAGCAAGTTTAATCTCCAACAGACAGTTTACCACTCCCACACCCTCTGTGGCATTGATTGGACTGGCTGAGCGAGCGTGGTGGGGATGGTGGTGGTAGTTGAAGGGCCAAAGGAGAATGGATTAGGTTTTTATTAATAAACTGTAAGCTTATAACATTGTACTTTGACCTGGAAGTAATTTCATGCCAATTGTCAAATACAATTCACCATGATTTATTTCAGCAGCGGTGTATACGTTATACTGTATAATAAATGTTCTTTAACTATTTCTGTAACACATATAATGATAGTATTAAATCTAAAATGGCCTCCAGGCTGAAATTAGTCTTATTTCCTGCTTATATTATTCCAATGGTACGTACTCTATGTGATTTTCTCAAATGTACACTGTTACAATGCACTTAGCACCACCCCTTCAGTCACAGTCTACTCTAGTACATCATAGTGTTTGAAGTTACTAATTGGCTTTCTGCTTGCTGTGCATACTTCATACTGTAGATCAGAGCTTCATTGGTTGGTTGCTTTTTCCCCATTTGGCACTTTGTTGATGTGTTACACAACACACTTGAATTGAGTGTATAATGCAGACAATAAATGGTAAATACTTAAAACATTTCTATAACATAAAACCGTTAAAACACTACCTTGAAATACACATTTGAAACTCCATAGAGTATCTACCCCTATGTGTCATCCCTCACTGGTGAATTCTCTTTGCATTGTTGCCTTATTGCTCACTGGGTGTGTCCAGCTGTAATCCCAGCAGGCTTGGTTACTGAAATGTTCACTGATCCCTCTCTCTTTCTTTATCAGTTCTCACTGTGTTGAGAGTTTGAGCAGGGAAGCAGGCTACAGTCCAACAATAGCGGAACAGCTCTACGTAAGTTCAGAAAATAATATACTGTACGGAGGGAGGGGGAGGTAATCAACTATATGGGCCTAGCTTTTAAGACTTTGGTATTGCTGTTGAACTTTTCCTTCATTTTAACTAAGGCCTTGAACAATTGGCCCAGTGTTGTCTGGGTTTTGGGAGGGTTTGTCTGTGTCCCATCGCGCTCTAACGACTCCTGTGGCGGGCCGGGCGCAATGCATGCTGACACAGTCGCCAGGTGTACAATGTTTCCTCCAACACATTGGTGCAGTTGGCTTCCTGTTTAAACGAGCATTGTGTCAAGAAGCAGTGCGGCTTGGCGGGGTCGTGTTTCGGAGGACGCATGGCTCCTGGCCTTTGCCTCTCCCGAGTCCGTATGGGAGTTGCAGCGATGGGACAAGACTGTAACTACCAATTGTATATCACGGAATTAGGGGAGAAAAAGGGGTAAAAAAATGTATGTCAGTTTCGAACATCCTTTTGACCATGCCCTTATGCTCTTTTTTCAGATGTTAAACTGGTATTTGTTGTGCACTGAATAATAACAATACCAGCAAAGATGGCCAGCCAGCTACAGAAGATTGTATCAGAGAAGAAGAACATGGTAGAGACTGTAATGGAAGTGTTTGAACAGGGAGCTGAGGTGGTGGCCAGTATTGCAGGTGACCTCTTCCCTATTTTCGCCATCGCTGCTCCCATCGTGAAATTGGCCCTGGACAATGTGGAGAGTAAGGAAGCTATGTTCATGAAGGAGCAGTTCCAGAAGGTTCGTGAACACCTGGAGGTGATTTCAGAGGAGATGCAGCGAATTAACGAGGAAATCAAGAAGAGTGGCGCAGACGCTGCCTACTTTTCTGTAGAGGAGAACATATCTAACCAGTTCCGCAAGTACATGGACATCCTCAATGCCAAACCCAAGTTTCGTGAGGTCAAAAAGAAGCTTTTCATGGAGCATTTCGTCAAAACAGGTTGCGACAAAAACCTACATACCCTCTACAGTGCCGTGACGGGAGACAACTTCTCTGGAGAGTCAGTGTTGGAGATTACTCTTAACTATGAGGAGAAAAGTCGACGCGCCATGGAAGACTTCTGTGCCAGGTTGAAGAACCTCTTTTGCATAGGCCTCATCGCTCTGATGGGTTACACCGCTCTAAAGGACTGCAATGACGAAGAGAAGCTTCTTCAAGACTGGGGTGAAAAGATGAAGGAGGTACAGGTGAAAATGAATGCTGTCATCGAGGACTGCATCACCAGCTTCTCCAAGCAGGCTGAACTGGATTCCCGGAGGTTGGTTAGGGACCATTCTGACCTGAGCAACCAGCAGCTGGCTGACGCCATTTTGGAGAAGCTTAAAAAAAAGTATGACTGGGTGTGCTGGTCTGTCCGTATATTCAGCTCCCCTTCGGGCCTGTTCTCAAACAAAAATAACATCCAGTGCCCCACAGGAAGAAATCGCTTTCAGGTGCCAGCGACAGACGAGAAGCTGAACATCATGGTGTCCTACAGTGCCTCACCCAAGCCTCTGAACAAGGCCCACATCCAGCAGCTGATCCAGAGTCAGAAGAAACTCACTGTAGTGGGTACAGCTGAGCTCCTGTTTGAGCAGTTGCCAGGTGCATGTGCAGTCCACACGGTCAAGACTTGCAAAGACCTGGCCTGTGTCTGGAGCTTTGCCGAAGAGCTACACTACTGGGAGGAGCACAAGAACTTCTATGTTTGCGTTCACTGCAATTGACATTTTCTCACTTAAAAATGAATTAATAATTAGCCATAGATACCAAGATTATATTCATTCCAATTTGGTCTTTGCACTAAGACTAACATTCCCAAGTACTTTCTCTCTTTCTCAGTTGAGTTCTGATCCCCAGCTATACTACTGAGGACGAACACTGGCTAACACTTATTATAAAGCATGATACTTACCAAAGACTGTTTTACCTGTTAATCTATTCTTTGTAATGTAAATTAAACTTTGGGTCTTGATACATATTCTAAATTGATCAAATCATAGAGTTTTTAGGAAGTGTGTAAATATAAAAGCCTGATGTTTGTATTGTCTGTAAGAAATCCCTCAACATTTTACATAACTAGAACTGCATTTTCCCTCTTTATATGCAGTTGAAGTCGGAAGTTTACATACACTTAGGTTGGAGTCGTTAAAACTTGTTTTTCACCGACTCCACAAATTTCTTGTTAAAAAGCTATCATTTTGGCAAGTCGGATAGGATATCTACTTTGTGCATGACACAAGTCATTTTTCCAATAATTGTTTACACACAGATTATTTCACTTTCACATAATTCACTGTATCACGAGTCAGAAGTTTACATACACTAAGTTGACTGTGCCTTTAAACAGCTTAGAACATTCCAGGAAATTATGTCAAGGCTTCTGATAGGCTAATTGACATAATTTGAGTCAATTGGAGGTGTAACTGTGGATGTATTTTAAGACCGACCTTCAAACTCAGTGTCTCTTTGCTTGACATCATGGGAAAATCTAAAGAAATCAGCCAAGACCTCAGAAAGAAAATTGTAGACCTCCACAAGTCTGGTTCATCCTTGGGAGCAATTTCCAAACGCCTGAAGGTACCACATTCTTCTGTAAAAACAATAGTACGCACGTATAAACACCATGGGCCCACGCAGCCGTCACACCGCTCAGGAAGAAGACACTTTCTGTCTCCTAGAGATTAACGTACTTTGGTGCGAAAACTGCAAATAAATCCCAGAACAACAGCACAGTAAAATTACCTTGTGAAGATGCTGGAGGAAACAGGTACAAAAGTATCTATATCCACAGTAAAATGAGTCCTGTATCGACATAAACTGAAAGGCTGCTCAGCAAGGAAGAAGCCACTGCTCCAAAACTGCCATAAAAAAAGCCAGACCATGGTTTGCAACTGCACACGGAGAAAAATATTGTACTTTTTGGAAAAATGTCCTCTGGTTTGATTGAAACAAAAATAGAATTGTTTGGCCATAATGACCATCATTATGTTTGGAGGAAAAAGGGGGAGGCTTGCAAGCTGAAGAACACCATCCCAACAGTGAAGCACGGGGGAAGTAGCATCATGTTGTGGGGGTGCTTTGCTGCAGGAGGGACTGGTGCACTTCACAAAACAGATGGCATCATGAGGTAGGAAAAGTATGTGGATATATTGAAGCAACATCTCAAGACATCAGTCAGGCAGTTAAAGCTTGGTTGCAAATGGGTCTTCCAAATGGACAATGACCCCAAGCATACTTCTAAAGTTGTGGCAAAATGGCTTAAGGACAACAAAGTCGAGGTATTGGAGTGGCCATCACAAATCCCTGACATCAATCCCATAGAAATATGTGGTCAGAACTGAAAAGGCGTGTGCGAGCAAGGAGGCCTACAAACCTGACTAAGTTACACCAGCTCTGCCAGGAGGAATGGGCCAAAATTCACCCAACTTATTGTGGGAAGCTTGTGGAAGGCTACCCAAAGTGTTTGACCCAAGTTAAACAATTTAAAGGCAATGCTACCAAATACTAATTGAGTGTAGGTAAACTTCTGACCCACTAGGAATGTGATGAAAACTGAAATAAATCATTCTCTACTATTATTTGGACATTTCACATTCTTAAATTAAAGTGGTGATCCTAACTGACCTAAAACAGGGAATATTTACTAGGATTAAATGTCAGTAATTGTGAAAAAAACTAGTTTAAATGTATTTGGCTAAGGTGTATGTAAACTTCCAACTTCAACTGTATAAAACAGCACCTTAGAGTGAACTTTCACTTGCAGATTCAATTTCAACTGCTGCAATTTACATTCATATGGCACAGTGGAGGCTGCTGAGGGGAGGACAGCTCATGTTAAGGGCTGTAACGGCGCAAAGGGAATGGCATCAAACCATGTGTTTGATGTATTTGACACTTTCCTACTCATCCCTTTCTAGCCATTCCCACGAGCCCCTTCCTCCCCAATTAAGGTGCCACCAACCTCCTGTGATATGACGACAACTCAACTGACATTTTATCATTCCTGTATCTGTTATTTTGACACATACTGCTTCACTGAACCTGCTCCCATTCCATGTGATTTGATCAACCAACCCACTACACAGGCATGCTAAGGCATATTATTGCTGTGAAGGTGGAGGAAGATATGCTTGTTTACTCATGAATGCCTAGCATAGATATGCTCGTCACATCTTTACCTGTTGTGATGTGCAACAGAAATGGTGGTATCACAGGTCATCTCGACTCAGTTCATAGTTCCACAACCCTATGAAGTACTTACATTTAGTATCATAATGTTTAACCCATTCCACTTTCCATGCATTCATTCTATTTTGCACCTTTATTTTCTGAGAAATGTTACTTGTTTTATATATTGTCTTTTACAAAACATGTGGTAGATGACACCTTAGACATCTGGATCACTACCAGTCAAAAGTTTTAGAACACCTACTTTTAGAACACCTACTCATTCAAGGGTTTTTCTTTATTTTGTAAATATTTTCTACATAGTAGAATAATCATGAAGCCATCACAACTATGAAATAACACATGGAATCATGTAGTAACCAAAAAAGTGTTAAACAAATCAAAATATAGTTTAGATTTTAGATTCTTCAAAGGAGCCACCCTTTGCCTTGGTGACACCTTTGCACTTATCCTCTGCAGCAGATGTAACTCTGGGTCTTCCTTTCCAGTGGTGGTTGTCATGACAGCCAGCTTCATCACACTGTAGTGCTTGATGGTTTTTGCGTCTGCACTTGAAACTTTCAAAGTTCTTGAAATTATCTGGTTTGATTGACCATGTCTTAAAGTAATGATGGACTGCCGTTTCTCTTTGCTTATTTGAGCTGTTCTTGCCATAATGCACTTGGTCTTTTACCAAATAGGGCTATCTTCTGTATACCACCCCTACCTTGTCACAACACAACTGATTGGCTCAAACGCATTAAGAAGCAAAGAAATGACCTTTTAACAAGGCACACCTGTTAATTTAAATGCATCCCAGGTGACTACCTCATGAACCTGGTTGAGAGAATGACAAGAGTGTGCAAAGCTGTCATCAAGGCAAAGGGTGGCTACTTTGAAGAATCTCAAATATAAAATATATATTATTTTTTTTAACACTTTTTTGGTTACTACATTATTCCAAATGTGTTATTTCATAGTTTTGATGTCATCACTATTATTCTACAATGTAGAAAATAGTAAACAATAAAGAAAAACCATTGGATGAGTGGGTGTTTCCATACTTTTGACTGGTACTGTAAATGCAATCAATAATTATTAAGTGGTGGTTTGATGTCTATGGCCTGCATATTACAAACTAGCCATTGCCAATCACTTCATCCTTTTTAAAGGGGATGAAAAGAACACAAGTCATTGCACCCCCTTAAACTAAGTAATAAGGACTCCATATTCAACATTATAAACTGGCTGGTTTGAGCGCTGAATGCTGATTGGCTGACAGCTTGGTATATCAGACAGTATACCACAGGTATGACAAAACATTTTATTTTTACTGATCTAATTATGTTGGTAACCCGGTTATAATAGCAATACGTCACCTCAAAGGAATTATTATTTTATTCTAGTATCTCTATCAATATACCTTACTTGTATCACACAATTACTGTATCAAATAAAAACAAAGATGGATATTACTATGTTAATTTATTTTATCTTGATTTATTTGGTTTGCTGTTTGCCTTTTGTCACCACAGTATAATATGTTTTAGGAAAGGGCTGATACTGCACTGGAGGATTGCCTAAATCTGCGTCTAAGGTGAGGAGTCACAGATCGGGAAAAATACATTTTACTCAGTGTTATACACTACCATTCAAAAGTTTGGGGTCCCTTAGAAATGTCCTTGTTTTCCATTAAAACATACATGAAATTAGTTGCAAAATGAATAGGAAATATAGTCAAGACGTTGACAAGGTTATAAATAATCATTTAAATAAAAATTGTGTCCTTCAAACTTAGCTTTCGTCAAAGAATCATCCATTTACAGCAATTACAGTCTTGCACACCTTTGGAATTCTAGTTGTCAATTTGTTGAGGTAATGTGAAGCGATTTCACCCCATGCTTCCTGAAGCACCTCCCACAAGTTGGATTGGCTTGATGAGCACTTCTTGCGTACCATACGGTCATGCTGCTCCCACAACAGCTCAATAGGGTTGAGATCCGGTGACTGTGCTGGCCACTCCATTATAGATAGAATACCAGCTGACTGATTCATCCATAAATAGTTCTTGCATAGTTTGGAGCTGTGCTTTGGGTCATTGTCCTGTTGTAGGAGGAAATTGGCTCCAATTATACACTGTCCACAGGGTATGTATGGCATGGCGTTGCAAAATTAATTGATAGCCTTCCTTCTTCAAGATCCCTTTAACCCTGTTCAAATCTCCCACTTTACCACCACCAAAGCATCCCCAGACCATCACATTGCCTCCACCATGCTTGACAGATGGCATCAAGCACTCCTCCAGCATCTTTTCATTTTTTCTGCGTCTCACGAATGTTGTTCTTTGTGATCTGAACACCTCAAACTTAGATTCGTCTGTCCATAACACTTTTTTCCAATCTTCCTCTGTCCATTGTTTGTGTTCTTTTGACCATCTTAATCTTTTCTTTTTATTTGCCAGTCTGAGATATGGCTTTTTCTTTGTCAGCATCCCCAGGAAGAGTAGCTGCTGATTTTGCAACAGCTAATGGGTATGCTAATCAAATACCAAATCCCAGAAACTCCTCTTCACTGTTGACATTGAGACTCAGTTTCTTGGCAATTTCTTGGAATAGCCTTAATTTCTCAGAACAAGAATAGACTTGACAAATTTCAGAAGAAAGTTATTTGTTTTTGGCCATTTTGAAACTGTAATTGAACGGACAAATGCTGATGCTCCAGATCCACAACTAGTCTAAAGAAGGCCAGTTGTATTACTTCTTGAATCGGCACAACAGTTTTCAGCTGTGCTAACATAATAGCAAAAGGGTTTTCTAATGATCAATTAGCCCTTTAAAATGATAAACTTGGATTAGCTAACACAACGTGCCATTGCAACACAGGAGTGATGGTTGCTGATAATGGGCCTCTATACGCCTATGTAGATATTCCATAAACAATCTGCCGTTTCAAGCTACATTCATCGGCAGGGTAGCCTTGTGGTTAGAGCGTTGGACTAGTAACCGAAAGGTTGCAAGTTCAAAACCCCCGAGCTGACAAGGTACAAATCTGTCGTTCTGCCCCTGAACAGGCAGTTAACCCACTGTTCCTAGGCCGTCATTGAAAATAAGAATTTGTTCTTAACTGACTTGCCTAGTAAAATTTAAAAAATATATTTTTTTTTACAACATTAACAATGTCTACACTGTATTTCTGATCAATTTTATGTTATTTCAATGGACAAAAAATAGCTTTTCTTTAAAAAAAAAGGACATTTCTAAGTGACCCCAAACTTTTGAACGGTAGTGTCAATGACATCATAGCAAAACAATCGAAGTCACATGGTAGAGCTATCTGAGGGACAGAAGCTTTAGCTATGGTATTATAGTTTGAAAACCCCCAACATGCTCTGTAATTTTGTGGCCATGTGACAGAACTTTCACATCCCCTCTTTGCAAAGAGCAGGGTCAAAAATGCTTAGAGTTAATAAATTGTCTGATGGATATGTTTCTGTTTTGTTGATATTTAGTATGTGTTCTACATGAAAACTAGACTATACCGTTGAAGTCGGAAGTTTACATACACCTTAGCCAAGTACATTTAAACTCAGTTTTTCACAATTCCTGACATTTAATCCAGTAACAATTCCCTGTCTTAGGTCAGTTAGGATCACCACTATATTTTAAGAATGTGAAATGTCAGAGTATTAGTCGAAAGAATGATTTATTTCAGCTTACATTTCTTTCATCACATTCCTAGTGGGTCAGAAGTTTACATACACTCAATTAGTATTTGGTAGCATTGCCTTTAAATTGTTTAACTTGGGTCAAATGTTTCGTGTAGCCTTCCTCAAGCTTCCCACAATAAGTTGGGTGAATTTTGGCTCCTTCCTTCTGACAGAGCTGGTGCAACTGAGTCCGGTTTGTAGGCCTCCTTGCTCGCACACGCTTTTTCAGTTCTGCCCACAAATATGCTATAGGATTGAGGTCAGGGCTTTGTGATGGCCACTCCAATACCTCGACTTTGTTGTCCTTAAGTCATTTTGCCACAACTTTGGAAGTATGCTAGAGATCATTGTCCATTTGGAAGACACATTTGCGACCAAGCTTGACTGATGTCTTGAGATGTTGCTCCAATATATCCACATAATTTTCCTCCCTCATGATGCCATCTATTTTGTCAACTGCACCAGTCCCTCCTGCAGCAAAGCACCTCCACAGCATGATGCTGCCACCCCCGTGCTTCACGGTTGGGATGGTGTTCTTCGGCTTGCAAGCCTCCCCCTTTTTCCTCCAAACATAATGATGGTCAATATGGCCAAACAGCTCTATTTCTATTTCATCAGACCAGAGGACATTTCTCCAAAAAGTACGATCTTTGTCCCCATGTGCAGTTGCAAACCGTAGTCTGGCTTTTTTATGGCGGTTTTGGAGCAGTAGCTTCTTACTTGCTGAGCGGCTTTTCAGCTTATGTTGATATAGGACTCGTTTTACTGTGGATATAGATACTTTTGTACCTGTTTCCTCCAGCATCTTCACAAGGTTCTTTGCTATTGTTCTGGGATTCATTTGCACTTTTCGCACCAAAGTACGTTAATCACTAGGAGACAGAATGCTTCTCCTTCCTGAGCGGTGTGACGGCCGGTGTTTATACTTGCGTACTATTGTTTGTACAGATGAACGTGATACCTTCAGGCGTTTGGAAATTGCTCCCAAGGATGAACCAGACTTGTGGAGGTCTACAATTCTTTTTCTGAGGTCTTGGCTGATTTCTTTGCTTGATGTCAAGCAAAGAGGCACTGAGTTTGAAAGTAGGCCTTGAAATACATCCACAGGAACACCTCCAATTGACTCAAAAAGCCACTACATAATTTTCTGGAATTTTCCAAGCTGTTTAAAGGCACAGTCAACTTAGTCTATGTGAACTTCGGACCCACTGGAATTGTGATACAGTGAATTATTAGTGAAATAATCTGTCTATAAACAATTGTTGGAAAAATGACTCGTGTCATACACAAAGTAGATGTCCTAACCGACTTGCCAAAACTATAGTTCATTAACAAGAAATTTGTGGAGTCGTTGAAAAACGGGTTTTAATGACTCCAACCTAAGTGTATGTAAACTTCCAACTTCAACTGTATATTTAGGAAACTGTATTAGAGTTTGTTTCTGTTTGGCCGACCTGGGATGCAAACTCACACTCCACGTTGTACTCTCAAATATAGACTGAGTGCACAAAACATGAGGAACCGTATCTCTTTCCATTACATGGAATGACCAGGTGTCTCCAGGTGAAAGCTATGATCCCTTATCGATGTCGCCTGTTCAATCCACTTCCGTCAGTGTAGACGAGGAGGAGACAGGTTAAATAAGGATTTTTAATCCTTGAGACAATTGAGACATGGATTGTTTACGTGTGCCATTCAGAGGGTGAATGGGCAAGATGAAAGATTTAAGTGCCTTTGAGCAGGGTATGGTAGTAGGTGCCAGGCGCCCCGGTTTGAGTGTTAAAGAACTGCAACCCTGTTAGGTTTTTCACACATAACATTTTCCCGTGTGTATCAAGAATGGTCCACCAGCCAAAGGACATCCAGCCAACTTGACACAAATGTGGGCATGCATTGGAGTCAACATGGACCAGCATCCCTGGGGAATACTTTTTACACCTTGTAGTCCATGCCCCGACGAATGTAGGCTGTTCTGAGGGACAAAGTGGGTGCAACTCAATATTAGGAAGGTGTTCCTAATGGCACTAGCCATCCAAACCCATGGTTGTGGTAGACTAGAAGCAACACCACTTCAGGTCTCAGGGGATGTGAAGTTATTGCACAATGGCTACTACTAGCACACCAGCTAGCTAGTTCACATCTTCCTAGAATAACTAAGAAACAAATGTATCATAAACTGTTATTATGTTACATAAACGACTATATCCATAGTGTAATAACTAACGCACATCAAATATGTTTTACTTCCTATGTATAATATTTGCAAAATCTGTGAAGCAAGGTTATTATAGTAAAAGAAACCTGAAACTAAAATAAAAACAACAATTGGAAAAACTATTTAGTAAACTGAAATAAAATCAGGAAAAACATTTGAAAAACTAAAACTGTACTGAAACTATTATCTTTGACTGCAAAACTAACAAGAATAAAAGACAAACCATCATAAATTATGTTTAGTTGTAGTTTTTTTCCTTCTCAAATGGGGTTTTTAAGTCATTTTTTCTGATGGGGTTTTCAAGCTTCTGAATCTGGCGGATAAATGCTGCCAGTAGATGGCGATGTTTCAAATAGGCCTAGCTTGTACATCACTATCTGTTGGAGGAAATTATAGTTGAAATGATTAATTATGTAGACATTTCTTTTAGAACCATTAAGTTTTAATACTATTATGTTACGGTATGAAATGTATGGGTTCTTGGTTAACCTGTTGAAACTCTAGGGGCGCAATTTCATTTTTGGATGAAAAACGTCCCCGTTTTAAACAAGATATTTTGTCACAAAAAGATGCTCGACTATGCATATAATTGGTAGCTTTGGAAAGAAAACACTCTGACGTTTCCAGAACTGCAAAGATATTTTCTGTGCGTGCCCTAGAACGTGAGCTTCAGGCAAAACCAAGATGAGACGGCATCCAGGAAATGAGCAGGATTTTTGAGGCTCTGTTTTCCATTGTCTCCTTATATGGCTGTGAATGCGAGAGGAGTAAGTCTGCCCTTTCTGTCGTTTCCCCAAGGTGTCTGCAGCATTGTGACATATTTGTAGGCATATCATTGGAAGATTGACCATAAGAGACCACATTTACCAGGTGTCCGCCTGGTGTCCTGCGCCGAAATTGGTGCGCAAAAGTCAGCTGCAAGTATTTTTCCACAGAATTCAGAGAAGAATGCAGGCTTCCACGAACGATATATCAATGAAGAGATATGTGAAAAAACACCTTGAGGATTGATTCCAAACAACGTTTGCCATGTTTCGGTCGATATTATGGAGTTAATTCGGAAAAAGTTTGACGTTGTAGGTGACTGAATTTTCGGTTCGTTTCGGTAGCCAAATGTGATGTACAAAACGGAGCGATTTCTCCTACACACAGACGCTTTCAGGAAAAACTGCGCATTTGGTATGTAACTGAGAGTCTCCTCATTGAAAACATCCGAAGCTCTTCAAAGGTAAATGATTTTATTTATTTGGTTATCTGGTTTTTGTGAAAATGTTGCGTGCTAAATGCTACTCAAAATGCTAAGCTAGCTTAGCATACTCTTACACAAATTAGTCAATTGCTATGGTTCAAAAGCATATTTTGAAAATCTGAGATGACAGTGTTGTTAAGAAAAGGCTAAGCTTGAGAGCAGGCGCATTATTTTCATTTTATTTGTGATTTTCAGAAATCGTTAACGTTGCGTTATGCTAATGAGCCTGAGGCTTTAGTCACGATCCCGGATCCGGGATGGGGAGTTTCAAGAAGTTAAACTAGGACTGAAATTGTAGGTAAAACGAATGAATTATCTGTACCTTGCAGGTTTAAGGGAGAAGGAGGGTATATCTCTTTAGACAGATAAGAATGTTCTTTGATGTCCCATTAGTGGAGAAGAGTATGTCTTTTAGACAGATTGGAATGTTTGCTTTATGAGGGGAGTAGGAGACAATCTCCAGACCTGAAGACACTGTGCTATTGTGTGGATCGGAGAGAGTGTGAGAACTGATGATGTAATTTTTATCTTCTCTTTAAAATACCTGTTCTTTGTATTTTAGGTCAGTACTCATCAAGAATAAATGCTGAACTTGTTTTTAAGACTGGTCTCGATCTATTTCATGCAAAAATGGTAAACTTACAACTTATTATTAAATAGATAGAGTGTGAATTTGGTTTTGGCTACAAAACATATAGGAATTTAGAATTCCTCTATCACTATCACTAGCTATCTAGCTAACAGGGAAGAAATCAGAGGGTGATCGCTGACCGTGATTCTGAACAATGGTGGCATCAAAAGGTAAAGCCCTGTATGGGATTGTTTTGAGTACATTGCTGGAAAAAACAAAAGCAAATGTGTTGTAGTGTCAGCAGCATGTGTGGAACAGAGATAAATGGGAAAATCTAACCAACCTCAAAGTTAATCTGAACAGCACCCACAAGGAATCATAAAAAAATGTCAGGATAAGACAAGGTGAGATCGACACTAGCTATTAGTAGCTGCACGTCAACGGCATCGCTAGGACAACCAACTTTAACGGTTTGCATGAAAAGAGCAGAAACATAGCAACCAAATTCAAATGAGTTAAAAAAAGTGAGAAGCAGCACCGGTTAATTTATTCATCCAGTCTGGCAAGTCCACGACGCTGTGCGATGAACTAGCCTTCAGAAAATTCAACCAAACACTTGATCCCAAATGTAAAACTCCTGGCGTTGCTAGAGTTTGCTTTGAAAATGGATACAGTAACATGGAAAGTTAAGGAGATTCTGAAAGAGGCATAACCCTGTGTGTAGACGGATGGAGCAAGAAAGGACTGACTGGTTTGTTTATGGGCATATCAGCCTGCTTCTATCCCCCCTCTTCCAACAAGACACAGTATGCATTGCTCAACCTCCATCAGAGTTAGCATCCACACACCGGAGAGGTAATTGACCGCACATTGGACATAAGGGATATACCAGAAGAGAAAATCCTACTCGTAGTAACTGACAACGGGGCGAACATAGTAAATTCTATTAAGCTATTACAGAACAGGAAAGACAATATCCATGAACAACATCAACCAGAGCTAGCAATAGTTTTGAACAGCGACGCAGAAATGTCTGAATCTGAGTGGGACACCGACGATTATCATTTTAAATCCACGTCATATTAAGATTGATGTAAACATAATCAAACCTATGTATTACTCACCTTATGTATTACTGACCTCCAGTGGCAAGAAGTGACATCCCCAAAAAACACAAACTATAGGCCTACAACACAGGCAAGAGAATATCCATGACCAACATCAACCAGAGCTATCAATAGCTTTGGAACGGTGAGGCAGCCTCCCACGCTCCTAGCCTCCCACTCTACCTTCTGTCCCTAACACTAAAACTGAAAATAAATAATATAAAAACAAAATAGAAATTGTTTTATAAACCTCAAACTAAATAAAAACTAGTAAATCAAAGTCTGAAAACTAACTGAAACTAAACTGAATTTCTAATTAAAATAAAAAATGAATAGAAATAAAAACTCATAGAAAATCACAAAACTATAATAAGTTTATTTTCTATTAAAAAAATCCATGATTAAGCATGAGTACAAATAGTCTCTTGAATTGAACAATGCTGCACAGTAGCATTGATGTTTTTTTTGTTGGTTTTTTTAAATTTAATTTTACCCCTTTTTCTCCCCAATTTCGTGGTATCCAATTGTTTTAGTAGCTACTATCTTGTCTCATCGCTACAACTCCCGTACGGGCTCGGGAGAGATGAAGGTTGAAAGTCATGCGTCCTCCGATACACAACCCAAACAAGCCGCACTGCTTCTTAACACAGCGCGCATCGAACCCGGAAGTCAGCCGCACCAATGTGCCGGAGGAAACACTGTGCACCTGACAACCTTGGTCAGCGCGCACTGTGCCCAACCCGCCACAGGAGCCGCTGGATGAGACAAGGATATCCCTACCGGCCAAGCCCTCCCTAACCCGGACGACTCTAGGCCTATTGTGCGTCGCCCCACGGACCTCCGGGTCGTGGACGGTACAGTAGCACAGTAGCAGTGCTGCACAGGAGCATTGATGTTTTTGGCAAGATATTGGCCAAATCAGAGAGACTTGCAGACAGGCTAATAATGAACTCCCCATATCAAGATGTTTGATCATGATATTCTTTGATAGGAATAATCCAAATGTGGGTATGTGTAATCAGAACTGACAGTTTGGGTGAATGGGCTGGTCCATCTCAGGCCAGTGGGCCTGTCTAAATGAGGGGAATTGAGCAGAATTACCATTATTTGCCTAATAATACGGGCCTCAAGGGTAAAAATGGGCCAGTGTGTGGGCGTCATGCCTGGGACAATTTCTGTTCCCAGTCCGTCTCTGTGTGTAATCCAACATGACATAATCCAGAGCAATGTAATATCATGATGGATATTCTGGAGCACCTCAGGCTTCTGTTGAAGGCCCATCTCTTTTCCACTCTGAATCCTGGTTCATTTCTATTTGACCTGTTAGACAGTAATTTGGACTCTTCTCTATTGATCTGGACTTTTCACTTTTTGTCCTTACTGTTTTGTGTCTACCTAGACTCATTGTTCATTTCTTCTTCCCATGAACAATCTAAAATCAAGAACAGTGTTGATTAGACTGACTTAATGTCTGCCTTTTGATTTCAGTGTCCATATTGTGAAACCATTCTCATCGTTTCTTCAACAACTTTTGAACAATCTGAATGGAATTGTGACACAATATTCTTAAATTCTTTAACCTCTATGGGATCTGTGTCCCCCCGCAAGACGGTTGAGCTAACGTGCGCTAATGTGATTAGCATGACGTTATAAGTAACAAGAACATTTCCCAGGACATAGACATATCTGATATGGGCAGAAAGCTTAAATTCTTGTTAATCCAACTGCACTGTTCAATTTACAGTAGCTATTACAGTGAAAGAATAATATGATATTGTTTGAGGAGAGTGCACCTGTTATGTACTTGAAAATGTATCAATAAGACAATTAAGCACATTTGGGCAGAGTTGATATAACATTTTGAACAGTAATGCAATGGTTCATTGGATCAGTATAAAAAAAATCTAAATTGTGCATAAACTGCAATAATTAATTGTGGCCTTTCTCTTGCATTTCAAAGATTATGAAAAAAAATATGAATGTTTTTTCTTTGTATTATCTTTTACCAGATCTAATGTATTATATTCTCCTACATTAATTTCACATTTCCACAAACTTAAAAGTGTTTCCTTTCAAATGGGATCAAGAATATGCATATCCTTGCTTCAGGTCCTGAGTTACAGGCAGATAGATTTGGGTATGTCATTTTAGGCTAAAATTGAAAAAAGGGTCCGATCCTTTTTCAGTAACAATGGGGACGGTCAACTCCAGTCCTCGGGGGCCAGAGTGGTGCCACAATTTTTCCTCATCCCTAGCAAACACAGCTGATTAAACTAATTTAATTCTGAACTGAAAATCATGATTAGTTGATTATTGGAGTCAGGTGTGAAAGCTGCGTCAAAAGTGTGACACCAATCAGGCCTCCGAGGTCTGGAGTTGCCCATCCCTGACCTAACACAAAGTGTCCTCCGCATTCATGGGATGGCTTCACTCTCATGCTAGACTTTGTCTATATTCAAGAGAGGGCTGACCACGCAAGACTGGTGAATAGGCTGAGAGATGCTTTCAATCAGACCAAAATGACTCTTCCATAGATATGATTTGTCCACACAGTCCGTAATTGAGCTGGCCCATCAGGTGACCTCAGGAACGCAGAAAAACATCCTGAGGTAACGAATAGATGCGTCCACCATGCAGGGATACATTGTGCTGGCACTTATCTACCTTAACGTCACCCTGTCTCTTGTTTAATCTCGTCTCCGTGGAAATGACTTTATTTTCTCCTGGAAAATAGAAACCCGTAAATGGCTATCAGATGATGGCCTCCAGAAATTCACTGGCAGCATCACAAGGCCCTCACAGACGTACTGCACAGAGAAACTAGGAAGTTAAGCATTTTGAAGCTATATCACAAGGTTATGAGACTAAGTACAGCGAAGTTTGAACCCTTTGCAGAGAATATATTGAGTTTTCACTATGAGGAACCTGACAGTCTATTTATGTAAGGAGGAATACAGATAACCCATGTGAGAAGCTTCAAAGGGAACTGATTACGTTTAAATGTAAGTTTGCCTAGTTACAGTCTATCCTTTGCATCCTTTGAATATTACAACATGTTTACAGAATATAGTTGAGTTATTTTCCTCCAATCCTTCATTCATTGATTGCGCTTTTTTTCCTTCTTTTTTGCTCTCTTTATTCTGGCCACCATGATTAGAAGTGCCCATTATTATGGCTACCATGGTTAGAAGTGCCCATTATTATGGCTACCATGGTTAGAAGTTCCCATTATTATGGCCACCATGGTTAGAAGTGCCCATTATTATGGCTACCATGGTTAGAAGTGCCCATTATTATGGATACCATAGTTAGAAGTGCCCATTATTATGGCCACCATGGTTAGAAGTGCACATTATTATGGCTACCATGGTTAGAAGTGCCCATTATTATGGCTACCATGGTTAGAAGTGCCCATTAATATGGCTACCATGGTTAGAAGTGCCCATTATTATGGCTACCATGGTTAAAAGTGTCCATTATTATGGCTACCATGGTTAGAAGTGCCCATTATTATGGCTACCATGGTTAAAAGTGCCCATTATTATGGCTACCATGGTTAGAAGTGCCATTATTATGGCTACCATGGTTAGAAGTGCCCATTATTATGGCTACCATGGTTAGAAGTGCCCATTATTATGGCTACCATGGTTAGAAGTGCCCATTATTATGGCTACCATGGTTAGAAGTGCCCATTATTATGGTTACCATGGTTAGAAGTGCCCATTATTATGGCTACTATGGTTAGAAGTGCCCAGTATTATGGCTACCATGGTTAGAAGTGCCCATTATTATGGCTACCATGGTTAGAAGTGCCCATTATTTTGGCTACCATGGTTAGAAGTGCCCATTATTTTGGCTACCATGGTTAGAAGTGCCCATTATTATGGCTACCATGGTTAGAAGTGCCCATTATTTTGGCTACCATGGTTAGAAGTGACTGAAATAGGGGCCTCCCGAGTGGATGCAATAGTCTAAGGTAGCTGTGCCACTAGAGAGTCTGGGTTCAAGTCCAGGCTCTGTCGCAGCCGGCCGCTACCAGGAGACCCATGGAGCGGCGCACAATTGGCCCAGCGCCGTCCGGGTTATGGGAGAGTTTGCCCGACAGGGATGTGCTTGTCTCATCGCGCACTAGCGACTCCAGTGCACGATTAAATGTGATTTAATTCTGCACACATCTGAGTTGAAAAGGACTGAAGTAGATCTTCAGAGTCTGAAAGTGTTATGATTTGCACATGTAAAATGTTATTTCACTTGTGAAACCATGTGGTTTTGGGACATGTGATCACTTAACCTTTCACATGTGAAACCATGTGATTTTGGAACACTTCACATGAAGTTTCATGTGGATTCTTTTCACATGAGATTTCACAGGTGATACCCTGCGAACAAAAAGGAGTCGCTAGGATGTCCCATGAATGTCACACAGCCTTCAACTTACGTATTTCATATACATTGTGTATGTTTATTTATACAGTAATTATTATTCAACATGTCCTCGCCTTGAACTTACAACCTCTTGGTTCTTGGTTAAAAATACACTCAAGAAAAACTATTATATTTATCATAGTGATTCAAGAGTAACATCAAAACATAATAAAAAGGCCCACCACAGTTACAACTAAAAGGACACGTAAAAAAACAAGTGGTTTTGTGAACACACTTGAACAAATCACCTGAAAATGTTCACAAGTCAGACATGTGGTTTTTGGACACGTGTGACATTTCACATTATTATTTTTTTTACATGTGAACAAATCACGTGAAAAACAGCAGGTCTTTTCCCAACATTTCACATTGTGATATTAAAAATGTAATGTGTGATCTTGTAACTGGCAGGATTTAGAACCCAGATTTCCCACGGGATAAGCCAACATCATTAGACCAAGAGGGCCTACACTAATGATTTATTCGCAGGTGGGGCTACCTCATTACATGACCAAAAGCAACCATGACCAACTCATGTCCGCTACACTTTAACATGTGCATTTTCACATTTGAATGTCTTCTATCTCTGACTCAGATCAGGCCCCTCTGTTTATTAACACTGTTGCTGACAAGCATGCTCCATATACAAAACTAAGAGTAACGGATTGAACAAACCCTTGGTTCATGCATGAATTGTCTGAAAAATTACAGGAAAGAAATGTCGCTTGGGCTAAGGCTAGATTGACTGATACCATGTCTGACTGGCAGCCCTTCAGACATTTGAGAAATAGCTGTCTGGTTAGAAAAGCAAAGTCAATATACTTTTTGAACGGTGTATCTGAGAATGGTGGGAATCCAGTGAACTACTGGAAAGCAGTCAAATCTCTGAAACAACGTAACTACTGTCTAATTTCCAAGTTATCTTGCCTTTCCAACGTTTTAGAATCCCTGGCCAAGTTTCAGCTACGAACTTATTTCTTTTCTCATTCTATTCTAAATGTGCACCAGTCTAGTTTTAGACCTGGCTAAACCACCGTTTAGTGCTGTGCTTGTTCTAGATTATGTGTTAAATAGCTTAGATCATAAAAACCATTCTGCTGCCTTATTCGTAGACCTTTCCAAGGCCTTTGACACGGTTGATCGTTACATTCTCATTCAAAGGCTGACTGAAATGGGCCTGGATCAGGCTTCTTGCAAATGGATTGAGAATGATCTGTCAGATAGGACAGAATGTATGATTTCTGATGGTGTCAAGTCTAGATTCCTGGATATTACAAAAGGAGTACAACAGCGGTCTGTACTGGGACCTGTTCTCTTTACTATTCATGTACATAATATTGGTCTATCTGTTAAAACGTGTCATATTAATCTGTATGCAGACGACGCTGTTGCATTTATGTATGCCTTTCCCCAACTGTTGACCAGGCTATGTTATAGCTACAATCTGAATTTGTTGCTTTACCGAAAACCCTGGTTGGTTTAAAACTTTAAAACGACTTATTGTGGGAAAAATTAAATATGTGTTGTTCTCTACTTCATGCAAAAACTGTTTCAGTTGGACTACATATGTATTCATTGGTTCTCCCATGATCGGGTTCTATTAAACCTTTGGATGCCGTGTACCATAGCCCTTTATCACAGGTGACCGTTTTAATACTCACCACTGCATCCTGTAGCAAATGTTTGCCTGGTCCTCATTAAAGTCCCGTATACTTCATTATTCCTTTTTTCTTTACAAAGCCCTATTACACAAGCTTACGACTTACCTAATTTCTCTGTTAAAATATAGGTAAATCCACTTTTAGTTATAAAGCACCCCATTGCTGGAAGCAACTACAAAATACATTACAACTGGATGTTCTGGTGCTTATTGGGGACGTTCTTATTGAGGAATGTAACGGATTTTCTGGAATATTTGTATTCTGCTGTATTTTACTTGTTTTATACTGGGTTTTTTTGTCTCATGAAATTGTATATGCAGGGCTCCCTTATGAAAGAGACCTTGGTCTCAATGGTGACTCCCTGCTTAAATAAAGGTAAAATACTCAACAACAACAATGAGGTAAAATTCCAAATTTGCTCAAATGTAGTTGAAATTTTCAGATTTTGTATAGAAAAAGCATTAAAAGAAAATTGACAAATTGACAGATTTTGTACAAAGTAATGGTTCTCAAAATCAGGTAAATTGATAAACACACTTTTTTTAACCTCAATGTCAACTTGCTTTGACACCGCATTGTTGTTGTTAGCTGTATAGATGATGGATTTTGGATGTTTTCAGTGTATTTTGAACACTTTCAGACAATGCAATAAAGAAAGAGCACTAAAATGACAAAAGTTAACTTGAGTTAACTGATTTACTTTAACATGTTAAACGGTATAAATAAGGAGCGCTGTACTTCTCATTCGCCAGGCTTCTTCCAACGAATGCTGACCAACGTATGAAGAAGAGACGTGTGAGCCTGCAGCAGTAACACCCCAAATTGATGGCTCAGAAATAGGAAATAATTATTTTTAACACATTTGAATTATTATGCTTAGGTAGGCTAAGTTACCTTTTTACCCGAATGGCATTGCAGAATTAGCTATTTCATATCTAGAAACATTGCTACTGCTATGTTTACACTACCTTTTCACATGTAAGGAGAATAACACTATTTCGCCACCACATGTGAACTCGAAATTCCACGTGTGAAAGTTAGATTTTGACGTGGAGTTTTCTTACATGTGAAACTGCTGCAAATACGATTTTCACATGTGAATGGTTTCCACATGTGAACTTCCATTTCCATATGTGAAAGTGAGATTGATGTGGTGTTCTTACATGGGAAACTGCAAATGTGATTTTTACATGTGATTGTTTTTTACATGTCAAAATCCAATTCCATGTGTGACATTTTCAAATGTCGAGTTGTATTTTAACTATACAGGAAAAAACTAACATTTTTTAAAATAAGTAACTGAAATCCATGTTGAGAGAATAGTGAGATTAACCAATTACTAAAATAGCGGTGCAGATGGCATACCTAGTCAGTTGCACAACTGAATGCATTTAACACAATCCCTCTGAATCAGAGGTGCAGGGGGCTGCCTTAATTGGCATCCACATCAGTGCCCGGGGAACAGTTGTTGGGGGTTAACTGCTTTACTCAAGGGTAGAACCACAGATTTTTCCACCTTGCCGGCTCAGGTATTCAAACCAGTGACCTTTCGGTTACTGGCCCAACACTCTAGGCTACCCCACAACTGCTAGGCTACCTGCTGCCCCTTTAATCAAATAAAACAACAGTTTTCTCATTGTTGTTGCTCTAAAATGGCAACTCAGCTCAAATGTGCATGTGCCAATTGAAACACAACAATAAAAGAGTTGTTGGTGGTATTCGATTAACATTGTTGGTGGTATTCGATTAACAAGTATGGACTTCAGCAAACAAGAAAGCCACGCAACTACAGAGGACAAATATGGTGGGCATTTCATTTTTTTAAAGTATTGGCTCGATGTAATCGGAGCTAGATTCTACAAAGCCTGGTCTCGGCTCCACGTCATTGGGGAAGTTCATCAGAAATGTCCTTCACCATGTAATGGAGTTTAGTTTGCTAAGCATACCACAAATACAGAGGTTGTGAGTTCAAATGTCAAATGTAATTATATTGATTAGAGATGTTTTCACAATTTTAGCTGAACAGCGTACCACTTACCTTAAAACCCACAGTGGTGTAAAGTAGTTTTAAGTAAAAATACTTGAAAGTACTACTTAAGTAGTTTTTTTTAGGTATCTGCACTTCACTTTACTATTTATATTTTTGCCAACTTTTACTTCACTACATTCCTAAAGAAAAGAATGTACTTTTTACTCCATACCTTTTCCCTGACACCCAAAAGTACTCGTTATATTTTGACAGGAAAATCGTCCAATGTACACACTTATCAAGAGAACATCACTGGTCATCCTTACTGCCTCTCATCTGGCGGATTCAATAAACACAAATGCTTTGTTTGTAAATTATGTTGGAGTGTGTTGGAGTGTGCCCCTAGCTATACGTCAATAAGAAACACCAAAAACAATTTGCCGTCTGGTTTGCTTCATATAAATATCTGAAATGATTTATACTTTAACTTTTTTTTGCAATTCCATTTACTTTTGATAATTATGTATATTTAAAACCAAATACTTTTACTCGATTAGTACTTTACTGGGTGACTTACACTTTTACTTGAGTCATTTTCTATTAAGGTATCTTTACTTTTGACAATTGAGTACTTTATCCACCACTGAAAACCCCCATACCATTTCATTACGTCCCTTAAAAAAAAACATGTCACATGTGTTTTCACATGTTATGCTGAAATTGTCACGTGAAAACAAGAGAAACAGGAGGTCAGTTGTTCACATGAAACCAAATGTTCACATGTATTAAACACGTTAACACCACCTTTTCACATGAGGAGAATAACATGTTATCACCTCACATGTGAATTGCAGATTCATGTGAAATTTGCAGTTTCTCATGTGAAAATCAAATTCTCACATATGGAATTGCATTTTCATATGTAAAAAACATTTACGTTTGATGGTTTGATGGTATCACATGTTGAAATTTTGCATCCCCATGCTGTGACATTTATTTCACATGCAGTCATGTTTTCACATGTGCAGTTTCGTCACCAGTGCCTATGGTATCCCTATCCTCAGATTGACTCCTTCTTGCATACCAATCTCCCAACATTGCTAGACTCAACGAACTTACCTGGAACTGCCTTAAAGACATTTTCCACAATGGAATAGTATTGTGTATTAAAGTAAGCATTGGTAACAAAAGATACCCTGAGGCTTATTTCAATGGCTTTCATACTTACAGGCTTTCACGTTCAGTGCAAACACTACGCATTGAATGTTGTCAGTCTATTGTGTCCTAGCTACAACGGCAGCTCAGTAACCTTAAGCTCATGAAAGCACAAACATCTGAAGGAGACCATGACTGCACTAAAACTCAATATAGCGTCCTTCCTTGGTAGCTTTGACTCAATGCCAAGGTATTTTTCTTAGAAATACATGTAACCACCCACAGCCTTACGTTGACAAAATGTGAGAGGTTGAACACAGAGACAGACACATTTCACATTTGGGGACTGGTACTTGATGATTTCAATCCCTCCAGATAATTGTGTCTGAAGAATAAAGAAGACAAACCGTTCCTTGAAAAAGTGATTGAGACACACAGACACACCTGAGGTCACGCCTAAAACCACACTCAAACTCTTATTATAAATGTATTGTCTTTGGATTTTCAACCAACAACACTGGATCCAATGCAGGCACCTGCTACAGACACACTAGATACATTTGAAGGTGTGTGAAGAAATTTGCTCCAGATTGTGTAATTTGTGACAGGTGTATCTGACACATTCAGGGTTGTTGGTTACATTTTTGGAGAAATATGGGCTTGAATAATTTTTGCTTGTATAATATATCTTAACAGACTTGAGTTTTATGATACAATTTACTGTTTATAAAACTGAGCAGACATGCAATGTTTCTCAATATTGGTTGTCAGCCATATCTGAATCATTTCAGACTGCATTACTGCTGGCAACAGAACAGAAGTTTCCTACCAGAGTTTGACTGACAGCTGACTCAGGCACCAGGAAGATTAGTTGGAATGAAAACCTCAAAGCAGTTTCTAAAATGGAGACAGATGTTGTAACTGCAGGCAACAGATATTAGCGAGTGTGTTGCCCTTTTAATTTGGGTTTGGGTTAGGGGTTAAAACTGAATTGAAATAAACCAATTAGGCCCTAATCTATGGATTTCACATGACTGGGAATACAGATATGCATCTGTTGATCACAGATAGCTTTAAAAAAAATCTAGGAGTGTGTATCAGAAAACCGTTCAGTATCTGGTGTTACCACCATTTGCCTCATACAGCGCGACACACCTTCCTCCTTGATCAGGCTGTTGATTGTGGCCTGTGAAATGTTGTCCCACTCCTCTTCAATGGCTGTGTGAAGTTTCTGGATATTGGCGGGAACTGGAACATGCTGTTGTACACGTCGATCCAGAGCATCCCAAACGTACTCAATGGCTGACATGTCTGGTGAGTATGCAGACCATGGAAGAACTGGAACATTTTCAGCTGCCAGGAATTGTGTACAGATCCCTGTGACAATGGGCCGTGCATTATCATGTGGTGGCGGCGGATGAATGGCACGACAATGGGCTTCAGGATCTCGTCACGGTATCTCTGTGCATTCAAATTGCCATCGATAAAATACAATTGTGTTAATTGTCCGTAGCTTATGCCTGCCCATACCATAACCCCACCTCCACCATAGGGCAATCTGTTCACAACGTTGACATCAGTAAAATGTTTGCCTACACAACAGCATACACGTGGTCTGCCAAATTCTCTAAAACTGCCTCGTCTTATGTTAGAGAAATGAACATTAAATTCTCTGGCAACAGTTCTGGTGGACATTCCTGGATTCTCTTGGCAAAGGAGAAATGCTCACTAACAGGGACGTGAACATGTGTGTGACCAAATTTTAGAGAAATAAACTTTTTGATACAGTCAAAGCTTATTTCTATTGAATTTGGTGCACAAATTTATTCACATCCCTGTTAGTGAACATTTCTCCTTTTTTAAATTTTACTAGGCAAGTCAGTTAAGAACAAATTCTTATTTTCAATGACATTTTTTACCTTGTCAGCTTGGGGATTCAATCTTGCAACCTTTCGGTTACTAGTCCAACGCTCTAACCACTAGGCCACCTGGATGTATTATTTTTGCCAAGAGAATCAACTTTTTTGCCAAGAGAATCCACTTTTCACTTGCATATATGCATTATGATTGTTTAAACAGTTGATGTTTTGTGCAGTACAGTACAATAATATACAATACAGTACTGGGTGATAGGCTGTGTGTGTGCGTGTGATTTAATGTGAGTGCATGTGATTTAATGTGAGTGCGTGTGATTTAATGTGAGTGCGTGTGATTTAATGTGAGTGCGTGTGATTTAATGTGAGTGCGTGTGATTTAATGTGAGTGTATGTGATTTAATGTGAGTACATAAGATTTCATGTGAGTGTGATTTAATGTGAGTGCATTTGATTTAATGTGAGTGCGTGTGATTTAATGTGAGTGCGTGTGATTTCATGTGAGTGCATGTGATTTAATGTGAGTGCATGTGATTTAATGTGAGTGCGTAAGATTTAATGTGAGTGCGTCTGATTTAATGTGAGTGCATGTGATTTAATGTGAGTGCGTGTGATTTAATGTGAGTGCGTGTGATTTAATGTGAATGCGTGTGATTTAATGTGAGTGCGTAAGATTTAATGTGAGTGCGTAAGATTTAATGTGAGTGCATGTGATTTAATGTGAGTGCGTGGGATTTCATGTGAGTGCATGTGATTTAATGTGAGTGCGAGTGATTTAATGTGAGTGCGTGTGATTTAATGTGAGTGCGTGTAATTTAATGTGAGTGCGAGCGATTTAATGTGAGTGCGTGTGATTTAATGTGAGTGCGTAAGATTTAATGTGAGTGCGTGTGATTTAATGTGAGTGCGTGTGATTTAATGTGAGTGCGTAAGATTTAATGTGAGTGCATGTGATTTAATGTGAGTGCGTGGGATTTCATGTGAGTGCGTGTGATTTAATGTGAGTGCGAGTGATTTAATGTGAGTGCGAGTGATTTAATGTGAGTGCGTGTAATTTAATGTGAGTGCGAGCGATTTAATGTGAGTGCGAGCGATTTAATGTGAGTGCGAGCGATTTAATGTGAGTGCGTAAGATTTTAGAATTTTACCCCTTTTTCTCCCCAATTTCATGGTATCCAATTGTTTTTTAGTAGCTACTATCTTGTCTCATCGCTACAACTCCTGTACAGGCTTGGGAGAGACAAAGGTTGAAAGTCATGCGTCCTCACTGCTTCTTAACACAGAGCCATCCAACCCGGAAGCCAGCCAGGAAACACCGTGCACCTGGCACCTTGGTTAGCGCGCACTGTGCCCAGACCGCCACAGGAGTTGCTGGTGCACGATGAGACAAGGATTTTCTTACTGGCCAAACCCTCCCTAACCCGGGCGACGCTAGGCCAATTGTGCTTCACCCCACGGACCTCCCAGTCGCGGTCGGTTACGACAGAGCCTGGGCGCGAACCCAGAGTCTCTGGTGGCACAGCTGGCGCTGCAGTACAGCGCCCTTAACCACTGCGCCACCCGGGAGGCCTGAGTACATAAGATTTCATGTGAGTGCGTGCGATATACGAGGAGCAGGGAAGTACATGAAGTGGAGTGAGGAGGAACATTTATTTTTTATATTAACTTATACAAAGATCAGCTCTGTGATAATAAATATATGAGACAACATACTATGATCTCCCCTGTATTTGAATTACGTCTGGTCTAGGCCTTCTGGGAGGAAAGGGTTTACCTTAATCCTAAACTCAACCCAAACAAATGAAAACTGGAATTATTTGAAAGAAATCATTCATACGATGTCTTATCCATGGTTATTTTTCATTTGGTTTCCAAGGTGTAATATTCAAGGCATGTGGAAGGTTTATTTAGGTACATTTTACCAGTATTGTCTTTGCAGAATAATCCTGCAGCAACAGGATTTGAACATTCAGTCCATAATGTTGCTTGATCGGTAGTTAGGCTATTAGCTGGACAATGTGCAATACTGTTAATATAACCATGTGTTAGTGTGGTTTTTGAGTAAATTTTCCTGCGGCATAGGAACATTCTCAGCAACAAAAGAGTAGTCAAATTTAGATCCTACATCTGTATGAACTAGTTAGATATAGTACCATCATGTGAATTTTTTACACATATGCGTAGCACTTGAATGTGGGTGGCATCTACCAAATCTGGTGTTGGATTTTGGGCTTGTCATTCCTTAAATGTTTAACTGGGCTTTACTAGACTATCTATTACACAAACTGTTATGCAGTTTATTCAAATTGAAGCAAGGTAAGAATGATGATGTTGATATTACATCAATTTCCTCTCCTTTAATTTCCTCTTCTCTTCACTAAAGACAATATTTATCATAGATCCTGCTGCACCCTGTGTTCTGGGATTGTAAACAATATGCAGAATGGCAATGATATTTCTATAACCCAAGGTTGTTAAGCAGAGTGGAACAGTGGAACCCAAGAGCAGACTCAGACGAGGGGACTTGGATGAAGTAACCAAGGTATTTATTGAAACACAGGGCTAAGATGGAGTGCAGGCCAGGGGAAGCTCGGGCGGGTTGCAGGGCTGGGACAGGGTAAGCAGGTCCGGAGGGGAATCCAAGGGAGCAGTAGAGTGGGGAATCCAAGACAGAGTAGCAGGATGACGAGACAAGACGTGGAATTGGAGACAGGGACCAGAGTCAGAGTGGGCGGAACTGTAGCGATGATGAAAACAGCGTCAGGCAAGGAAACCAGGATAACAGGATCTAATAGTAACAAACGGCTGGACGCATGGACTGACTGAGCAGCGATTACGATCTGGCAGTGTGGAAGTGGCAGGACTGAGTACTTGTAGAGGTCTTGAACATGGAACAGGTTGCAGCTGGTGGGGATCTGCTCTGACTCCAGCACACCTGTCTCCGCCCACATACACACACACACACACACACACACACACACACACACACACACACACACACACAGAGAGAGAGGGAGGGAGAGAGTACTGGGGGTGTGGCGGCAGGTCAAGGAGACACAGGATGAGCAGTAGAGGGCGTTGCAGGAGCAGATGTGACAAAAGTGTCATTTATTTTTGATTTCACTGTTATTCTGTAATGGTAATGGTTACTTTTGTAATGAGGGCCTTTTCAAAATTATTTGAATTCCTTAGTCTCACGACTGCAAAGCCTAGTCTCACTGATCTATTCACTTTGTATGTACAGGTAACTGACAAAATAAAGGAAAAACTTGAGTAAATGAGGGCTACAAAGCATATTAAAAGCAGGTACTTCCAAGTCTGGTTCCTGAGTTAATTAAGCAATTAACATCCCATCATGCTTAGGGTTATGTATAAAAATTCCCTGTTGGCCATTATTTTGGCTACCATGGTTAGAAGACACTGAAATTGGGGCCTCCCGAGTGGCGCAGTGGTCGAAGGCACTGCATCGAAGTGATTGCTGTGCCAATAGAGATCCTGGTTCCAGGCCAGGTTCTGTCGCAGCCGGCCACAACCGGGAGACCCATGGGGCGGTGCACAATTGTTCCAGCATCTTCCGATTTCGGGGAGGTTTTGGCCGGCAGGGATGTTCCGGTCCCATCGCGCAGTATTGACTCCTGTGGTGAGCCGGCGGTCGCCAGGTGTACGGTGTTCCTTCCGACACATTGGTGCGGCTGGCTTCGGGGGAAGCGGGCATTGTGTCAAGAAGCAGTGCAGCTTGGCTGGGTTGTGTTTCGGAGGACGCACAGCTCTCGACCTTCGCCTCTCCCAAGTCCATACGGGAGTTGCAGCGATAGGACAAGACTGTAACTACCAATTGGATACCATGAGATTGGGGGTAAAAAATAAATAGAAGTGACTGAAATAGGGTGTGAAGTGGTGCCTGAGACAGTGTTTTCCACTACCATCAAAACAACACCAAATGATCTAATTTGTTGTGGAAGAATGGTGTCGCATCCCTCCAATAGAGTTCCAGACACACTAGAATCTATGCCAAGGCGTATTGAAGCTGTTCTAGCTGCTCGTGAAGGCCCAACGCCCTATTACAGTTGATTGACGCACCCGTGCATCACACGGTGACATCATTTTGAATATTGAACAGCTCCCCGTGTGATTATGCGAGAGACTTACAGCTTTATTGTAGTGGCTGCAGCTCAATTCCCTCTTTCTGCCGATATAAAATGTACGCTTATTCCAAATCATGGGGCTTCTGAAAGTGGTCTTTTTCTAAACGTGAGAGGATCTGGACAAGAAATTCATCACAAAATCGTGTGTAAAACCCGAACCATTTGAGATACAACTAATAAGTCCCCACCATTGAAAGATGAGACTCTCACGAACAACAGTGTCGGGTGTTTGGCTCTATGACATCAACAAGCTTTACGTCTGAACTCTCTGCTGTGGACGTCCTCATTTCGAAGAGGTCTTCTCACAAAACCGACACTCTCATGAACACAAAGGTGTCGGCTGTTCTGCTCTATGAGCCACACAAGCTTCAGGTGAGTCATTTGAAGGTAACCCTGTACTGGGCTGTAAAAATGGCAAAAAGTGCATTGGGGGTAAATTGTGTCACGAATAATGTTACCAAACATGGGTCGAGATTATTTTATTAATGTGTTTTCTTATATTTCTCAGATATAGGGCCACTGGCGTACCAGACACCCCTCTACAGTTACAGGGATTCTTTAAAAACAGCTTTATTGCCGTAGCAACATCAGGGAAACTGGGCAGAAGGTAGTGGTTCTTCAAATATTGCAGTTCTGCAACATCTTTAATTGAGTCTCTTATTCTCTTTAATTGTGGTGTCAACACGTTACAGAAAGAGATTAACTGTAGAGGATGCTCTGGGACAGGTCATCTGGATACTGGACAGCCAATAAATTGGCAGATACAAACAGATTATCATTTTTAGTGGACAACAGTTGTTGAGGGCACAAACAATAAAATCTGTTTGCGATTTTCTTCATACTGGTGAACCCGGGGTTTGAGTTGTGTGGTTGTTATATCAACAGTCCTTTAGAAGACCAGAGGAGTCTCTCAAGTTGGATTTAATCTAATTGACTTTGATTGCAGGCCATTTGTGTATGCTATTAGCCAGACAAAACCTGCTGAGATCAACAATAAATAATGGCTACATTTATCCTCAAGCGGAATACTTTCTTCCTCATTGTTAGGCTATTTGATGTGTAATTTTTATAAAAAGTTTATAAATAGCAGCTAAATAAAATATATAGCTATAGATAGTAGGCTACTGTCGGGAAACTCAGTACTGAGAGAGATTTGGTCATTTCTTCAAACAGTCATCTTTATTTAATATAGATGAATTATTGTAATAAGGAGGCTGGTTGACCCCCCACCCTTGCGTTTTGGACCGAGTAAACTAACCTTTACACAAATGCAGAGTACTATATATAGCTGACACTAACAATGCTCAGCCGTGGTTGGTTCAACCCCCCTCATGCTGACCAAGGAGCATCATAAGTCACTCTGGGTTCATCCTGTTGTTATCTGCATCTGGGTTGTTGTCTTAACCCCACCCTGGCTTAGTTACCCAGATGCAAGGATGATTTTGAGACAATGAGGGATTTTTCTACTCCTAATCTACAGTTGAAGTCGGAAGTTTACATACACCTTAACCAAGTACATTTAAACTCAGTTTTTCACAATTCCTGACATTTAATCCTAGTAAAAATTCCCTGTCTTAGGTCAGTTAGGATCACCACTATATTTGAAGAATGTGAAATGTCAGAATAATAGTAGAGAGAATTATTTATTTCAGCTTATATTTCTTTCATCACATTCCCAGTGGGTCAGAAGTTTACATTCGCTCAATTAGTATTTAGTAGCATTGCCTTTAAATTGTTTAACTTGGGTCAAAAAGTTTTTGGTAGCCTTTCACAACAATAATTCCACACACAATAAGTTGGGTGAATTTTGGCCCATTCCTCCTGACAGAGCTGATGTAACTGAGTCAGGTTTGTAGTTGGCCTCCTTGATTGCTTTTTCAGTTCTGCCCACAAACATTCTATAGGATTGAGGTCAGGGCTTTGTGATGGCAACTCCTATACCTTAACTTTGTTGTCCTTAAGCCATTTTGCCACAACTTTGGAAGTATGCTTGGGGTCATTGTCCATCTGGAAGACCCATTTGCGACCAAGCTTTAACTTCCTGACTGATGTCTTGAGATGTTGCTTCAATATATCCACATAATTTTCCTACCTCATGATGCCATCTATTTTGTGAAGTGCACCAGTCCCTCCTGCAGCAAAGCACCCCCACAACATGATGCTGCTTCCCCCGTGCGTCACTGTTGGGATGGTGTCTTTGGCTTGCAAGGCTACCCCATTTTCCTCCAAGCGTAACGGTGGTCATTATAGCCAAACAGTTCTATTTCTGTTTCATCAGACCAGAGGACATTTCTCCAAAAGGTACGATCTTTGTCCCCATGTGCAGTTGCAAACCGTAGTTTGGCTTTTTTATGGTGGTTTTGGAGCAGTGGCTTCTTCCTCGCCCAGTGGTCTTTCAGGTTATGTCGATATAGGAAACATTTTACTGTGGATATAGATACTTTTCTACCTGTTTCCACCAACATCTTCACAAGGTCGTTTTACTGTGCTGTTGTTCTGGGATTTATTTTCAATTTTCGCACTAAAGTACGTTCATCTCTAGGAGACAGAAAGCTTCTCCTTTCCTTATGTACAGTGCCTTGCGAAAGTATTCGGCCCCCTTGAACTTTGCGACCTTTTGCCACATTTCAGGCTTCAAACATAAAGATATAAAACTATTTTTTTGTGAAGAATCAACAAGTGGGACACAATCATGAAGTGGAACGACATTTATTGGATATTTCAAACTTTTTTAACAAATCAAAAACTGAAAAATTGGGCGTGCAAAATTATTCAGCCCCTTTACTTTCAGTGCAGCAAACTCTCTCCAGAAGTTCAGTGAGGATCTCTGAATGATCCAATGTTGACCTAAATGACTAATGATGATAAATACAATCCACCTGTGTGTAATCAAGTCTCCGTATAAATGCACCTGCACTGTGATAGTCTCAGAGGTCCGTTAAAAGCGCAGAGAGCATCATGGACAGAGGTTGGTAGTGGCTCTCTGGCTGACACATTTTATGTTTATTGTAGGGAGTGGGGGGGGACCACTCCAACCTTGCAGGGGTCCAGAGAAACTGCGTTACGCCGGTGTATAAGACAGGCACTTCAAAACTTTATTCCAGACGATTTATTTTTGGACCATCTGTTTTGCCATGTACAAATGAGTTAATAAATGTGTTTCTATGGGTTATAGCAGTAAAGGCCAAATTCAATGTTTCATCAAATATATATATTTTTTATACCGACAGGGTCCTCAAATTCAAGTGGCTAAATTATCAATTTGATGACCATTATAAAACAATTCCATATATTAACTTAGAAGATAAAGTGTCACATTATGTTGGTGTTTTTTTTTATTTGGGCAGTTACCTGTATATACCTCCAAGAAAACCTATGAGCAACCAATAGTTCATGTTTGTATGGGAATGACTGCCAAAAAACTGGAGACAAAAGAATAATAGAAGTAAGAAATAAATCAAAATTCAGAATATTTTTTTTATATATACACACACACAACAGTCAATTCTGTAATTAACTTGATATAGGGGACTATATAACTGTCCTTTCAGTTTTGGAAAAATGACAAATACAAAAAGCATGAAGACATACAATCAGCGTCAGTTGTCATTCAAACAAAGTAAAGTCACTGTAGGCGTTACAGTAAATTAAGTAAGTGAACTATATGTACTACATACTGTATGTATAACAACAAATGTGTGGGTGTGGAGGGGGTTGTAGGATGATCCATTTATGTAGAATACATTTGATTCTATGTATTTATGTATTCCATGTGGAAGCAGCACCACTCTTTAATCATCCATGACAAATTTCCCCACGTGGTAAATAAAGTATATCAGATCAGAGCTCTTTAAGATGCAGGGTTAGTGGTGACCTCCTCCAGCAGAGGCTTATACTGCTCCAGGTCCCGGATGTTCTGCAAACATATCAGTGCAAATTACACATTACTTGGCAGGACACAACAAACGTTACCTTGGTTGAGATTAACTGTAACTCTACTTCCATTAGTATGGCCGATGTATTCGCTCTGTTCAAGGGTTCTCTGTTCATACCTCTTTTCCCTCCTTTCCATTCTTGTACAAAGCCTTGAGACCCAACACCGCAGAGCTTATGGTGACACAAAGCTGAAGAACTGCAAGGACGATGAGCACAATTTCCAAGGCATTCATCAACATCTAATGGTAGAACAAACACACGGAGGAGGATTTGAACATATTGACAGGATTGTTTAGCAAGATAGTGGTGTTGGTAAACACTGGAAAATACAGAAACAGACTGGAATACCAGCTATTAGAAGGTTCTTTAAACATGGTACCCACTATCTCTGTTCATGGACACCCATGTTCATTGCTAAATTAAGCAGTTTGATCCATCTAATCAAATGTTCATATATTTGACTTAGAACAGACCAGGAACACCTTCTTCACATGATGAATATCATTAAAAAAACGCCATTGTAAAGCACTCACCTGTGCAATCTGCTTGGCACCTTTGCATTTCGCCAAGAGTCTATCCCTCTCCGGATCACTGGGGGGTTTTGTCACCTGGCCACCATAGTAGTCATCTTGCCAGTTGTAGTGGTCATCATTGCAAATCCACCAGAAATGGTTGTCTGCCAGGTCTACAGCATACAGCACAATTCCAGTCATGGCCAGAGCAGCACCTGACAGGTTCATCAACACATTGATGCCCACCTGAAACACAATCAGGGAATATAAAACCAGTTTGACTCAACCGAGCAAGTACTAGATGTCTCAGATATTCAGTTGATGATTATAATGCAGCTGGATCAGATTGAATGATTGTTCAATGGAGGAAGGGAATGAGGCTAAGGAATGACAGGAAAGAGTTAAGGTAGGTGCATCAGTGAACAACTCACCAAGCAGGGACTGGGGAACTTCTCAGCCAAGATACACATGATGCCAACTGCTATAAACTAAGGAGAAGGCACATATATCAAAATCAAATACGAACAACCTAAACAAACGACACATTATTTGTCCTAATAAATAAAACATTGACTTTAACTCTGCATTTATTTTTTATTTTTTTAAGACTACTTAAGTGTGGGTCAGCAGTTACTTATATGTTTCCTGGTTTTGTTTACTGTGGTTATAACTCCAAGTGAAATCATGTGCTTGCATACTAAGCATGATGACATGGTAAACGATAAAATAAAGTAAGCTTACCACACCACCAAGCCAATAAGGAACCCCATTCCATCGCAGTGAGCTAGAATAATCAGTGCTAACAAGGATCGTTCCCAAGCCAATGTTGAGTACTCCCACCATGATCTGTATAGTCTGTTTAAATAAGAAAATAATCGTTTTAGAAAACTCTCACTTCGGTTGACAAATGCAAACCAGTGATGAAAGACATGTATGCTGTGTGTGTTATTTTAGTTCACCCACCCCCAGAGCTGACTGGGAACTTGCTTGGAGCCTCCTCAGTCCCTGGGACACAGAGCATGCTGGGCTGTAGCACAAGGTCCCAAGTATTTGACACAGCAGGGGCCAACTGCTTTCTTCTTTAGAGTTCACTGTAAATACAGTCACCCCTCCACCTTTGGTCACAGTCACTGACATGCTGGCCACTCTTGGTTACACAGCTCTAAAACAAAAGGCAGAACAATCATCGAAATGTTAAAATAAGTGTATGCCTTATACTGTAAGTCATGATGTTAAAAGGTGCACAATCATTCCAATAACATCTGATGAAGTCTGTGTTATATCTGTAGTTGCAATACATTCTCAAACGAAATGGATAGTTGGTCATTAAAAAATAAATAAAAGAATGTGTATTGTACAGCACTCTGAATTTGCCCTAAATAAAGGCTATCTTACTGTCACTGATACAGTGTGTATTGGGTCAGTGACAAACAAGTTCTATCCCATATGGACAACATTAAAGTGAATCTACCCATTATTTGGTGCTTTGCTTTCCTTCATTGCAGTAATCTCTTGCCTCATTGAAATATGATAGGGCATGTCATAAAGTGTGGTGAGTGGGTGTAGAGCCTCTGCTACACATGAGTAGGAAGTGCACAACATAAAACAGCAATTGTATTACCATGTTGCTCAATTAACTAATGAATTCAATCAATTCAGTACAGCACAGATTTCTGCAGTACTTTACAGTAAAGCATTTAGGCTATTGATTGTTTACTTAGATATAGGGGAAACTCACATCATCCACTTACAATGTATAGCACCCACCTGGGCGATACCATCAATGGCAGCCATTTTGAATTAGAAAGCACTACACCCATTTTGTACCAAGTAGGCTACAGGTATTTACAAATAGTGTTTATTTTCAGTTAGCAGTAGAAAGTACCCATACCATATAATGTCCCAGTAAACCAGATTAAACAGTAGTGTAAAATACAGTACTACCAAGGAATTATACATCTGTCTGTCAGTGGTGGAGTTCGTTTTGCATGTCCCGGTGCCCCGGGTGTGAAGAGATTTCACTTAAGGACCAATGGAATGGTCTAAAATGAGCAAACTCTGCCCCCCAGGCCATGCAAAACAAACTCAAGCATTGGATGTTCCCCAATCAAATCCATCCCGACTCACAAGAGAATGTAAACCATGGCAAATGTTTGCATAGATTATAACTGCTGAACTTTGCAGTGTGAATTGTTTAATATAATCTATTTATTTACATAATTTCCTTTTGAGAGCATGAAACAACTACACACATATTTAAGATTTACTCAAAACATATTATTCTACAACACATATTTTAGAGAAAGTGAGCTCACCCGTTCCTGCAATTGAGATGGACACCTCTACAGGTCCTGTGCAATCACAGTGCTTGTTGCGCAGTTTGGTTTCCTTACAGGGAAGTAGCTGGTAGGGAAGGCTCAGCCAGTCTCAGCTCCTCCTCACTTTAAAGAGATCCAGGGAGGTTAACCCTTCCCTCACTGAATCATAAACATATAATGGATTCCTGTCATTTTCTGCCATACTGAAGAACCTCCCCACCACACACACAAAGCGAGGACTCAAAAGTTGTTATTTGCTATTTTAATGATTTTCTTTGTTTTTAATACAGCAAGCAGGGACAAAGTACAAAGACGTGTAGTGCCAAGTCTTCATTATTGTTGTTTAAGAGCGCATGCCAATACTACGTTCCAATCACTAAATTCTTTACTTTGTCAGTCTTCTATCTCGCTCCTTTTCAATATGAGCACAATCAAGTATAGTATGTGTCATGTGTTGTTGCTGCACTTAATCTAATGGCGTCAACTAACATTTCAGAAAGCAATATAATCATGACTTCCATGGGTGAACACTTCACCAATCATTGATCTTAATGACTGTTTGAATGAGGTCGATACCAGGAAAGTCCATGGCAATCACCCCGAAACATACACTGTTGTGGTCCCTGGAGAACTGTCTCAGATACTGATCGAGCCATGGGTTAATCTTTTCAGCCACCTTCTTAGGAGTTAGAAACATGCCCAACAGTGTGCCAATGCCAGTGCCACTGGAGTAGCTCAGAACGATATAATCCCCACCACAATCACCTGAAGCTTGTGTCAAGTGTTTCACTATTTTGTTCTCCTTGTTTGCAATATGAGTAACTTCATAGTCACCTTTGCTGTCTGTTTCCAAGAGAGGAATACCCAGCTTAAAGTTGGATTTCTGTACAAATATCATCTTTCCTCTTGCCTCAGCCATAGTTGGCATGTCAGACTTCACCCATACATCTGTATCATCAATAATCATTTTTCCAACCAGCTCCTCAACATTCTCTTTATCAAACAAATCAGGCTTTACTCTGACGAGAACCGCCTCACTTCTGAATTCAGACAAAAATACTCTGATTGTGTCAAGGACCTCATAGAACGACTTGTGTTGGTAGACAACCCAGTGCATGACATAGAGTTTGTTTTCAAAGGCGAATATCCTGAGGTCCAGATAGCGTATGCCGGCCCTCAGCTGATCCCCCAAATCCCAGGCCTGACACTCTGCCGCTGGGCCTCCATAGAGAGCCATGGTGTCATGGGTACCAGGTATGGTGATGTCAGAGATTAATTTGTCATCATCAATAGCCTCCATCCAGCCAATCTTGTATGATTCTGGGAGTAGGAGTCCTTTGTCATTGAAGAAGAGGTCCTTTCCTTGGCAAAAACCTCTAAAAGTAAATCATACAACAAAGGATTGACTCATTTGTCATCAAAATATTGGTGTTTGAGGGTTATGAATGGTGTATGAGCTCACAGTAAAAAAGAACTAACCCTAATCTTGCACTTTCCTGAGCAGTGTACTCACTTTACCAACGTCACCTTGTTCTGCAATTAATGTCATAGCATTTATCAAAGGTCATCAGCTAGATAATAGGGACTGAAAGTTGGAGGCTTTACTCAGGTACCATGCTGTTTCATTCACAGATGGGAGAATATAATCAGCCAATGGAGCATGGGGTTGAGGGTGGTAAAATATTGAAAAGCCAATTAAAGAAACTATGATAAAAAAATATTAATATATTTTTTTTAAACAATCAGTCCAGACTATGCTTACTTTTTCATTAAATATCTGTGTATCCCTGGGAATTACGTCATTGCACCAAAGCCATATGTCACGTACACTCGGGGTCGTCAGCCTGCTCATTATTACACACACCTGTCATCAGACTCAATCACTTGCCTGATTACCTTATATAAAATCACTCCCTTTAGTTCAATCCCTAGGCGTTAACGTTTCATGTCGGTATGACACGCCTGTTTATTTCCATGTTCATTTATTCAATACACTCGCTGAACTTGCTTCCCAACTCCCAGTGTGCACGTTACACCATGTATGGTATACCACAAAAACATGAATTGACTCACAGCATTCTGCTCACTTTTCATAAACTTTATTTGTTCCATTAAGTTCAAACTAAAAGAAGAAATGGTAGGTTCAATTTAAAGTGGACAATGTAAACCCCTACAATACAAGTTCTGGAATTAATGGGGACTTATTTTAAATACCTGTAGCCATACTTACACAAAAAGCAGTAACATGTAGAGGTGGCAAAACAGAGCATTCTCAGCGGTCCTCATGGTCACGTTAAAGGGGGAAAACATGCCACAACCTGCCAAAAAAACAAGAATAATATAATGCAAATCCAAAAATCATACTCCTGATTTCCTATATAGCCTACCTTTTCTATAAGGCTTTCCTATACCAAGACTGAAATAAAATGTTTCACCTGGCTAAAGACTGGGATACTCAGTACAGCTCTGGCCTAAGGAGTTTCACACAGGTCCTGGTGTTCTGACCTCTGCAGATTGGCAACAAAATTATAGAATACTGATAAAGGATAGGTGTGGCCTCAGTGTTTACATACTGTTTTTTTCCTTTGAGAAAGATAAGCAAACATTAAAATAAACATCAAATAGTACATTCTCACTTTTGAGCTGCGTCACCAATGTGAGACGAGCGTCGATAGCTAGGTTTCCAGCAAATTGGCAACCGATTTTCATATGAATATTCTCAAATACACAAAGAAAGATATGCACATTTTCCCACCAGTGGTGTTTCCACCAAACAGGCTTGTTGTGGATAAAAGTCCATACGTGAGGATGTAGTGCACACAAAATGTACCTTTTCGCTTAAAGCTACAATATGTAACTTGTTACTGTCATTCCCATTGAAAGCAAGTCTACGATGTTTTACATGTTAGTCATTTCGCAAAGTCAAAGTAGTGAGAGCATTCTTTTCCTACTAAGAAGCGGTAGAACAGTTTTATGTGGGCTATGGCTCCCGGTTTTAAGGTTCGTTTTTGCGTCTTTTACTTTCGGTTTTGTAGGCTAATCCAGCTTCAAACAGCTGAAAATTCTATATTTTTGGTTATGGAAAATATATATTTCACAGCAGATCACGTGTCTAACTCATTCCACGGAGAGCCGGGCTTTCGCTCCACCCTTGTACTTGATTAACTAATTAAGGTTAGTAATTAGAATTAAACTCCCTTGACCTGGTTGTCTAGGTCTTAATTGAAAGGGAAAAACAAATACCCGCAGACACTGCCCTCCATGGAATGAGTTTGACACCCCCGGTTTAGATAGTATGCCTACAACGATTATCTACACCAGGGGATCCCAACCCTTTTCACTCGGGACCCCCTTCCCCCTGCGCGCCACATCCAAATGTACTTTCATATGATAATTATTATATCAAATCAATATTTGCGCATAAAGGCGTTTCCAGCGCATTTTCTCGCGTAATTAATTTTACCGACACAAAAAGATCCACCATGTCCAATGAACAAATGATCTGTTGGCGTTTATAAAATGTAATTATTTGTTTTATAAGATATGACTTTAGGTAAAATGCATTAGGGTCGTACAGTGCTTTGATTTAGTAATTAGGCCTAATAGGCTGTTATTCACATTCTAAACCTAATTCTCATGTCATTAAAGAATTAAATGAATGCATGTGGGATTTTATGCTCATTACCACACAAAAAAACCTCAAATCATTTAAAGGGTCAATTTGCAGTTAAAACAATAACAAAGTAGACACCCCAACTCTGTAATGGTACGGTAAAAAAGCTGAGGGATGGGCCAGGAGAAATATAACCACTCTCCCATTCATAAACATGATGGTGCAAGGACTGACCATCCATGATATTAACATTTTCTTTTCAAACAAGTTTTTAGAATGGGGTGTTTGTTTACATGTACATTGTTTACAAACATTGGAGTAAAACAATCTTATGTTTTTGGGTTTTGATAGGGTGTCATAGTTGAACTAAGATCATGAGGCATAAATTATATTATTCAAGAATCAATTGATATAATTCATTCGTAATTCCAAAAATGTATGTAGCAACTGCGGATTGCCCCTTTAAATATTATATTTTATATATAAAGTATTTGCCCACTTTTTTCTCAGCATTACAATTTTAGATTTGGCAGTATAGGACTTATTTATATCTACATTTATATACATAAGTGAGTAGTACACATATATTTTGGTCAAATGCAATGGACACCCCACACCACTAGACTTCAACGTTGCAAAAACCTCAGGTTATACTGCTTTCATCTCAGTTTGAGAATCTTGTTCGCTGGTTTTGTGATGTAGCAAAGATCGTTTGTTATATTGACAAGATAGTAAAGTGACCGCTATAACAATGGAAATACATGTCCTCGAAGATGGAAGGCGGGCGATGCGAGAGCAGGTGGAACCACTCTAGCCAATGAGAGGGCCGACACACGTGTGAACAACAAGCCATAGATTTAGATTGAGGACTCATCTTTGTGTATGCGAGATTATAGTGTCTGTGACAGCCATTGGCAGTGCCTTTGAGGCTATCTCCATTTTAATGTAGTAAATTATCTTCTTCTTCATCGGCTGATTGCTCCCAACTCATAGGGATACCCACCTAGTTGACCGCTTTAATGGTAGAAGCCCTCAATGGTAATGTCCATGCTTGAATGAGTCCTCTATCTATCTCTATGACAACAGGCCCAACTCCGATATCAAGTCATTTTTTTCAAAGTTGCAGAAATGCCACGTCCGTATACCATTGCGAAACTTCTATTTGATCAAATAATTCTTACAAAGCAAATAAAATATACACATTTTTGTTGACAAAATTCGACACTCAATGGCCATACAAACAAATCTTATTTTCGTGGACGGATTTTGGGCTGAGTAAAACCTCTCACTTCGCCTCTTCCTCTCTCGATGTAGCGAATTTGAAGAGGAGTAAAGATGGCGGAGAACAGCGGCACAGATCACACTGTGGATTCCAACATTGTTGAAAATGCTGCCTCAGACTGGACCATGATCTTGGTCACAGTAAAAACTCTGAAAGATAAATAGGAGATAGAGATCTCGGAGTATTCTTCGGTCGCACAAGTTTTCTAATTTACTTACACAGTTATGCAAGTCATGCTGTGGCTAACAAACATAAATCGAAGTTAGCTAACCAACTTGTTAACTATTACCTTGCTAGTTTACGATGTTAAGTGGGAAGAATTATCCCAATATCTTGACCAGTAATCTTTCTTTTCACCTTGTCTATTTCCTTGAAAATCGGTTCCTACTAGCAGTTTGACTCGTGTTTTGCACAATCAGCACTGTGTATATATATATATGTGTGTGTGTATATATATGTCTGTGTGTATATATGTGTGTGTGTGTATATATATATATATATATAATGTGTGTGTGTGTATATATATACAGTGCCTTGCGAAAGTATTCGGCCCCCTTTATATGCAATACATGATTTGCACAAACATGAGTGAAGTGCAGTGGGCTCTCCTCGAAGAGAAAAGTTTATCTGGCTCAGTAAAGCCTCAAACATTAATTGTACACAACACTGAATGTGAATTAATGAGGAGGCTTAATAATCTGAAACTGACAAGTTGAAACACAGCCTATAGATAATTAGTAGGCAGCGCATGTTAACTGTCCTGTTGCATAATAATCACATTTTGGAACAGTGAGTGCATTCTGACATTACATGCATAAAACAACTCAAGCTGGAGCGACCGTTTCACACTCACTGTGTGAAAAGGTTAAATTTCCAACTTTAATTACATTGTTGCCACCAGCCAGAACGTTAAATCATGGCAGCCTTGCGGCACTGTGTACTGTGTACAACTTTGTGGAAAGTTAAGCTTCACATGTCTCAATTTCAGCTCCATGGACCGTGGTTGGTAGTCTAATTTTTGTGAGTAGCTCTCTGGCTGATGTATTTGATGTTTATTGTAGGGAGTGGGGGGCCCACTCCAACCTTGCAGGGGTCCAGAGAAACTGCATAACGCCAGGGTATAGGACAGATACTTCAAAACCTTATTCCTTATGATTTATTTCTTGACTGTCTGTTTTGCCATGTACAAATATGTTAATGTTTCTATGGGTTATAGCAGTGAATGCCAAATTCAATGTTTCATCAAATATATATATATATTTTTTACATACCTACAGGGACCCTCAAATTCAAATGGCTAAATTATCAATTTTATGACCATCTTAAAACAATTCCATATATTAACTTAGTAGATATTGCGACCTATGGGCTTAGACCTTAAGACACGGTTTGCTTTATTTTGGCAGTTACCTGTTTATGCCTCCAAGAAACACCATTGGTTGCTCATATGTTATGTTTGTATGGGAATGACTGCCACCTGATGTCAATGTTTAGTAAAACTGTTATGAAACTTTATTTTTTTTTGAAGTGGTGGGGGGGGACAACAGAATAAAAGATAATTTCTTACTATCAAAATGCAGAAAAAAAATAATATACAACAGTCAATTCAGTAATTAACTTGATATAGTCCCCTTTATAACTGTCCTTTCAGTTTTGGAAAAATGACAAATATGAAACGCATGAAGGCATACAGTCAGTGTCAGTTGTCATTTACACAAAGCAAAGTCACAGCAGGCGTTACAGTAAATTAAGTAAGTGAACTATATGTACTACATACTGTATGTATAACAACAAATGTGTGGAGGTGGTTGTAGGATGATCCATTTATGAAGAATACATTTGATTCTATTTATTTATGTATTCCATGTGGAAGCAGCACCACTCTGTAATCATCCAAGACAAATTTCCCCACGTGGTCAATAAAGTATATCAGATCAGATCAGTGCTCTTTAAGCTGCAGGGTTAGTGGTGACCTCCTCCAGCAGAGGCTTATACTGCTCCAGGTCCCGAATGTTCTGCAAACATATCAGAGCAAAGTTACACATTACTTGGCAGGACACAACAAACATTACCTTGGTTGTGTGTCTGTGTGCATCTACATATCCGTATTCTACTTCCATTTGTATGGCCGTTGTATTCGCTCTGTTCAAGGGTTCTCTGTTCATACCTCTTTTCCCTCCTCTCCATTCTTGTACAAAGCCTTGAGACCCAACACCGCAGAGCTTATGGTGACACAAAGCTGAAAAACTGCAAGGACGATGAGCACAATGTCCAAGGCATTCATCAACATCTAATGGTAGAACAAACACACGGAGGAGGATTTGAACATATTGACAGTTGACTGGATTGTTTAGCAAGATAGTGGTGTTGGTAAACACTGGAAAATACAGAAACAGACTGGAATACCAGCTATTAGAAGGTGCTTTAAACATGGTACCCACTATCTCTGTTTATGGACACATGTTCATTGCTAAATTAAGCAGTTTGATCCATCTAATCAAATGTTCATATATTTGACTTAGAACAGACCAGGAACACCTTCTTCACATGATGAATATCATTAAAAAAACGTAATTGTAAAGCACTCACCTGTGCAATCTGCTTGGCACCTTTGCATTTCGCCAAAAGTCTATCCCTCTCCGGATCACTGGGGGGTTTTGTCACCTGGCCACCATAGTAGTCATCTTGCCAGTTGTAGTGGTCATCATTGCAAATCCACCAGAAATGGTTGTCTGCCAGGTCTACAGCATACAGCACAATTCCAGTCATGGCCAGAGCAGCACCTGACAGGTTCATCAACACATTGATGCCCACCTAAAACACAATCAGGGAATATAAAACCAGTTTGACTCAACCGAGTAAGTACTAGATGTCTCAGATATTCAGTTAATGATTATAATGCAGCTGGATCAGATTGAATGATTGTTCAATGGAGGAAGGGAATGAGGCTAAGGAATGACAGGAAAGAGTTAAGGTAGGTGCATCAGTGAACAACTCACCAAGCAGGGACTGGGGAACTTCTCAGCCAAGATACACATGATGCCAACTGCTATAAACTAAGGAGAAGGCACACATATCAAAATCAAATACGAATCGACACATTATTTGTCCTAATAAATAAAACATTTTGACTTCAACCCTGCATTTTATTTAAAAAAGACTACTTAAGTGTGGGTAAGCAGTTACTTATATGTTTCCTGGTTTTGTTTCCTGTGGTTATAACTCCAAGTGAAATCATGTGTTTTGTGACGGCCTTGAATTTTTCTGAGCCGTCTCAGTGCTTCTCCTTCCAATAGGGTGGTTTCCCTTTAATTCCCAATTAAATAACCAGCATCTGCTGCGTAAAAGTGGAGTTTGTGATGGAGACGTGAATGAGGATGTGTTCAACCCTCAGTTCCGAAGCTTCTCTATTCGGTTTGTTTTCGTTAAACGTGTGTTTTGTAGCCTAATAGAGTTTACCCAGGATCGGATCCACTCTTGGCGTCCGTGGACTACACTTCTCCGTTCTTCGTGGCCTTTCTCCACTGGAGATCTGTTGGCGGATTGGATTGTCTTGACTGCAACCTTTTTTGTATACAGTATTGCATTTGTTTTGATGTGATGTATACTGTGGTGATTTATGTAGTTAGTTGTAGTTGAGGACTTAGTAAGAGTTGATACGCTTTAAAGTTCTGTGGTAAAATAATTGTTATATTGATTGGATGATTAATACTGGGTTTACGCTACACTTGAATGAACGGACAAACATTGCGTGACGAAGGTCACTGGAGTTCCCTGAACTCCTTTACCGGGCTGGACTCTTTTTAGGCCCGAGGTACAGGACATTTCTAGAAGAACCAGAACTCATTGTGATATTATTATTATTATATATGTGTGTGTAATCATTGATGTTGCTAATACAACCCACGCAAAAGAATATAGTTGTTTTTTAAGTCCTTTCCAATGTTTTAAGGATTTATGAAAAGTTTATTTCCATCCTGACTTTTACACAAGTCCTTTGTATTTGTGTAGACTTGACGGACCAGATGGGACTCATTCCCTCCCAAACCAAAAGGAGAAACCAATGTTTTCTCTGGTAGGCACAACCTACCTGGCACCCCTATAAATAATAACTTCAAGTCAAAACCGTTACAGTTTGCATACTAAACATGATGACATGGTAAACGATAAAATAAAGTAAGCTTACCACACCACCAAGCCAATAAGGAACCCCATTCCATCGCAGTGAGCTAGAAGAATCAGTGCTAACAAGGATCGTTCCCAAGCCAATGTTGAGTACTCCCACCATGATCTGTATAGTCTGTTTAAATAAGAAAATAATTGTTTTAGAAAACTCTCACTTCGGTTGACAAATGCAAACCAGTGATGAAAGACATGTATGCTGTGTGTGTTATTTTAGTTCACCCACCCCCAGAGCTGACTGGGAACTTGCTTGGAGCCTCCTCAGTCCCTGGGACACAGAGCATGCTGGGCTGTAGCACAAGGTCCCAAGTATTTGACACAGCAGGGGCCAACTGCTTCCTTCTTTAGAGTTCACTGTAAATACAGTCACCCCTCCACCTTTGGTCACAGTCACTGACATGCTGGCCACTCTTGGTTACACAGCTCTAAAACAAAAGGCAGAACAATCATCTTAATGTTAAAATAAGTGCATGCCTTATACTGTAAGTCATGATGTTAAAAGGTGCACATTCATTCCAATAACATCTGATGAAGTCTGTGTTGTATCTGTAGATGCAATACATTCTCAAACGAAATGAATAGTTGGTCCTTAAAAAAAAAAGAAAAAAAAGTTGTATTGTACAGCACTCTGAATTTGCCCTAAATAAAGGCTCTCTTACTGTCACTGCTACAGTGTGTATTGGGTCATAGTGATAAACAAGTTCTATCCCATATGGACAACATTAAAGTGAATCTACCCATTATTTGGTGCTTTGCTTTCCTTCATTGCAGTAATCTCTTGCCTCATTGAAATATGATAGGGCATGTCATAAGGTGTGGTGAGTGGGTGTAGAGCCTCTGCTACACATGAGCAGGAAGTGCACAACATAAAACAGCAATTGTATTACCATGTTGCTCAATTAACTAATGAATTCAATCAATTCAGTACAGCACAGATTTCTGCAGTACTTTACAGTAAAGCATTTAGGCTATTGATTGTTTACTTAGATATAGGGGAAACTCACATCATCCACTTACAATGTATAGCACCCACCTGGGCGATGCCATCAATGGCAGCCATTTTGAATTAGAAAGCACTCCACCCATTTTGTACCAAGTAGGCTACAGGTATTTACAAATAGTGTTTATTTTTAGTTAGCAGCAGAAAGTACACATACCATATAATGTCCCAGTAAACCAGATTAAACAGTAGTGTAAAATACAGTACTACCAAGGAGTTATACATCTGTCTGTCAGTGGTGGAGTTTGTTTTGAATGTCCCGGTGCCCCGGGTGTGTAGAGATTTCACTTAAGGACCAATGGAATGGTCTAAAATAAGCAAACTCTGCCCCCCAGGCCCACCCGGCCATGCAAAACAAACTCAACCATTGGGTGTTCCCCAATCAAATCCATCCCCTGACTCACGAGAGAATGTAAACCATGACAAATGTTTGCATTGATTATAACTGCTTTACGTTGCAGTGTGAATTGTTTATCATCTATTTTTATACTATTTTGTAATTACATTTCTTTTTGAGAGCATGAAACTACACAATTTAAATTCACTCAAAACGTATTATTCAACATATATTTGAGAGAAAGTGAGCTCACCCGTTCCTGCAATTGAGATGGACACCTTTACAGGTCCTGTGCAATCACAGTGGCAGACTAGTCTGCTTGTTGCGCAGTTTGGTTTTCTTATGGGGAAGTAGCTTGTAGGGAGGGCTCAGCCAGTCTCAGCTGGTTCCCAGCAGGCCCTCCTCCTCACTGTAAAGAGATCCAGAGAGGTTAACCCCTCCCTCACTGAATCATAAACATATAATGGATTCCTGTCATACTGAAGAACCTCCCCACCACACACACACACACAAAGCGAGGACTCAACAGTTGTTCTTTGCCAGGTATGGTGATATCAGAGATTAATTTGTTGTCAATGATAGCCTCCATCCAGCCAATCTTGTAGGATTCTGGGAGTAGGAGTCCTTTGTCATTGAAGAAGAGGTCCTTTCCTTGGCAAAAACCTCTAAAAGTTAATCATACAACAAAGGATTGACTCGTTTGTCATCGGATAATTGGTGTTTGAGGGTTATGAATGGTGTATAAACTCAGTCTAAAAATATGTGTCACCTTGCACTTTCCTGAGCAGTGTACTCACTTTACCAAAATCACCTTGTTCTGCAATTAATGTCGTACCATTTATCAAAGGTGATTAGCTAGATAGAGACTGAAATGTTGAAGAGAGGCTTTACTCAGGTACCATGCTGTTTCATACACAGATGGGAGAATATAATCAGCCAATGGAGCATGGGATTGAGGGTGGTAGTGGTGGTAAAATATTGAAAAGCCAAATAAAGACGCCATGATAAAAAAATATATTAATATCAGTCCAGACTATGCTTACTTTTTCATAAATATCTGTGCATCCCTGTGAATCACGTCATTGCACCAAAGCCATATGTCAGTACACTCCCTCTCTGGCGCTCGGGGTCGTCAGGCTGCGGAGTATAACGCACGCCTGTCATCAGACTCAATCACCTGCCTGATTACTAATATATATATATATATACACATGAGCAGTGTCATATATATATAGACAGACAGACATTTCTCAGTGGTCACGTTATTAAAGGAGGAAAACATTCAACAATCTGCCAAAAACATGAATAATATAATGCAAATCCAAAAATCATACTCCTGATTTCCTATATAGCCTACCTTTTCTAGATGGCTTTCCTATACCAAGACTGAAATAAAATGTTTCACCTGGCTAAAGACTGGGATACTCACATACAGCTCTGGCCTAAGGAGTTTCACACAGGTGCTGGTGTTCTGACCTCTGCAGATTGGCAACAAAATTATAGCATACTGATAAAGGATATGTGTGGCCTCGTAGTGTACATACTTTTTTGAGAAATATATGCAAACTTTCAAAAAAATAAAGTCAAATGGTACATTCTCAGCTTTGATCTGCGGTCACCAATGTGAGACGAGCCTCGTTAAGAACGTCGATAGCTAGGTTTCCAGCAAATTGGCAACCGATTTCCATATGAATATTCTCAAATACACAAAGAAAGATATGCACATTTTCCCACCAGTTGTGTTTCCACCAAACAGGCTTGTTGTGGATAAAAGTCCATGCGTGAGGATGTAGTGCACACAAAATGTACTTCTTCGCTTAAATCTCCAATATGTAACTTGTTACTGTCATTCCCATTGAAAGCAAGTCTACGATGTTTTACATGTTAGTCATTTCGCAAAGACTTGTGGGGGTGTGCATTCTTTTTCCTACTAAGAAGCGGTAGAACAGTTTTATGTGGGCTATGGCTCCCGGTTTTAAGGTTCGTTTTTGCGTCTTTTACTTTCGGTTTTGTAGGCTAATCCAGCTTCAAACAGCTGAAAATTCCATATGTTTGGTTATGGAAAAAATATATATTTCACAGCAGTTTAGGTCACGTGTCAAACTCATTCCACGGAGAGCCAGGCTTTCGCTCCACCCTTGTACTTGATTGACTAATTAAGGTTAGTAATTAGAATGAAACGGAAAAAACAAATACCCGCAGACACTCTGCCCTCCATGGAATGAGTTTGACACCCCCGGTTTAGATAGTATGCCTACAATGATTATCTACACCAGGGGATCCCAACCCTTTTCACCCGGGACCCCCTTCCCCCTGCGCGCGCCACATCAAAATGTACTTTCATATGATAATTATTATATAAAATCAATATTTGCGCATAAAGGCGTTTCCACCACCATTTCTCGCGTAATTAATTTTACCAAAACAAAAAGATCCCACCATGTCCAATGAACAAATTATCTGTTGGCGTTTAGAAAATTGAAGCCTACCGAAACTTCCTGTTTCCATCACAGCTTTCATTAATATTTAAAAAACAAAACAAGATATGACTGTAGGTAAAATGCATTAGGGTCATGCAGTGCTTTGACTTAGTAATTAGGCCTAATAGGCTGTTATTCACATTCTAAACCTAATTCTCATGTCATTAAAGAATTAAATGAATGCATGTGGGATTTTATGCTCATTGCCGCACAAAAAAACTCCAATAATTTAAAGGGCCAATTTGCAGTTAAAACAATAACAAAGTAGACACCCCAACTCTGTAATGTTATGGTAAAAAAACTGAGGGATGGGCCAGGAGAAATATAACCACTCTCACATTCATAAACATGATGGTGCAAGGACTGACCATCCATGATATTAACATTTTCTTTTCAACCAAGTTTTTAGGATGCAGTGTTTGTTTGCATTATTTACAAACATTGTTTTATATTTTGGGTTTTGATAGGGTGTGACAGTTAAACTAAGATCATGAGGCATAAATAATATTCTTCAAGAATCAATTTATATAATTCATTCTTAAGTCCAAAAATGCATGTAGCAACTACAGATTGCACCTTTAAATATAATATTTAAAGTATTTACCCACTTTTTTTCTCAGCATTACAATTTTAGATTTGACAGTGACAAATGATTTACATCTGTGTTTATATACATCATTGAGTAGCACACATACATTTTAGTGAAATGCAATGACACCCCCACACCACCAGACTTCAACGTTGCAAAAACCTCAGGTTATACTGCTTTCATCTCAGCTTGAGAATCTTGTTAGCTAGTTTTGTGATGTATTAAAGATTGTTTATTATATTGACAAGATAGTAAAGTGACCGCTATAACAATTGAAATATATGTTCTCAAAGATGGAAGGCGGGCGATGTGAGAGCAGGTGGGAACATTCTAGCCAATGAAAGGCCCGAAACGAGTGTGTACAACAGGCCATAGAGATAGATAGAGGACTCATCTTTGTATGTGCGATTATAGTGTCTGTGACAGCACCTTTGAGGCTATCTACATTTTAAAGTAGTAAATGATCTTCTTCATCGGCTGATTGCTCCCAACTCATAGGAATCCCCACCTAGTTGACCGCTTTAACGGTAGAAGTCCTCAGTATGGCAATGTCCATGCTTGAACGTATATATGATGAGTCCTCTATCTATATCTATGACAACAGGCACAACTCCGATATGAAGTCGTTTTTTTTCAAAGATGCCGAAATGCCACGTCCGTACACCATTACGAAACTTCTATTGATAAAATAATCTCCCACATAGCAAATAAAATATCCAACATTTTGTTAACCAAATTAGACACTCAAAGACCATACAAACGAATCGTATTTTCGTGGACATATTTTGGGCTGAGTAAAACCTCTCGCTTCACCTCTTCCTCTCTGGATGTAGTGAATTTGAAGAGGTGTAAAGATGGCGGAGAACAGCGGCACAGATCCCAACATTGTTGAAAATGCTGCCTCAGACGGGACCATGATCGTGGTCACGGTAAAAACTCCGAAAGATAAAGAGGAGATAGCGATCTCGGAGGATTCTTCTGTCGCACAGGTATTCGCATTTATTTACACAGTCAGTTATGCAAGTCATGCTGTGGCTAACAAGCATACATCGGCGAAGTTAGCTAGCCAACTTGCTAACTATTACCTAGCTAGTTTACGATGTTAAAGTGGGTAGAATTATCCAAATTTCCCAACTAGTAATCTTTCTTTTCACCTTGTCCATTTCCTTAAATCGGTAGTTTTATTCGTGTTTTGCACAATCGGCAATGTATAAATATATACATAACAAGCATGAGCTAGCTAACCACGTAACTAGCTAACGTTAGCTTGTGAGCAAGCTAGCCAGCTACGTTTGTCGCTGTCAGTCTCATCTAGCTAGCTAATTTTAGCTGTGGTCAGGCTAGCTGATAACCGGCTAGCCAATGGAGGCTCCGGCCATTGCGAAAGCCAATTGGGAAACTTGTGAGTATAATTCGTGGAACGTTCCAACAGGAAACAACGCATACAATAGCATGATCAATTTAACTAGCTGCCGAATAGGCATCAACTCACCACGTAGCTTATTCTTAATGTTTGTCCACCAGAGTGAGGACAGACGTTTTTCGGAGTAAATGTGGTGAGTGAATTTTTTTGTGAAATAGCCCACACCCTACCCGGTATCTTATTCTGGCGATGTACAACTTTGTATGCGTTGTTTGTGGGCAACCTTGTTATGGGACATATTCATGTTGGAAGGTTCCACAAATTATACCCACCCTCTTGAATCTGATCGTAATCTTACGGCTAGCGACATGGTTAATGCTGTATTTGTTGACTTCCTAAACCATTAACATTTGACCTCATGGTTCTTATAAAACTAAAATCGACAGCTAACAGATTCACATAGTTCGAGTTCGCTAGCTAACGATAGATTTCGAGATAGCTAAGCCAATATAACTTTAAATGTTTTACCAACACTGAATGATTTGGGTGTGTATCTATCCTCTTTATTCCCATTTGTCTTCACCGGCCACTTCATTCTGTCTCTTGCATACAGTTTAAAGAGGAGATATCCAAAAGGTTTAATGCAAAGCAGGACCAGCTGGTGTTGATTTTTGCTGGAAAAATCTTAAAGGATGGAGACACACTGAACCAACACGGCATCAAGGACGGACTCACTGTTCACCTTGTCATCAAGACTGCTCCCAAGTAAGACGATTTGCTTGCCCACTATTCTAGTAACACCATTGTATGTGTGAGTGATAGATAATGGGAACATTTAGGTTGATAATGACCTTGCTTTTTCTCCAGGACCACAGTTGCTGGCACATCCCAGTCCTCTGCATCCAGCTCTGGGACCCCCCAGGCCAACAGCAGCATCAATCCTAGCGCAGTGCCCGATGCCAGCACAACACCAGGCACTGGGCCTACCCCAGCCTCCACACAGCCACCCAACTTACTGAGTTAGTGACCCAGACCCCACTAAACCATCTCACAGAAAGACAACCATATCGCCTTACACCTACTCAACATCCACACAACTAGGCATTAACCTATATCCTTCCAGTAATCCACCGCCCCCTTGTGTCTGCATAGGTGGGTTTGGTGACCTATCTAGCCTGTCAGGCATGGGCATGGGCTCAGCCAACTTCATGGAGATGCAGCAGCAGATGCAGAGACAGCTGATGTCCAACCCAGAGATGCTGTCTCAGATCATGGACAACCCTCTGGTGCAGAACATGATGTCTAATCCAGACCTGATGAGGCAGATGATTGTGACCAACCCTCAGATGCAGCAGCTGATGGAGCGTAACCCTGAGATCTCCCACATGCTCAACAACCCTGAACTTATGAGACAGGTCAGGTCTGGTGCTCAGATGGGTCCTTTGCCCAAGGTGTAATAGACTTGGTTTTGGGTTATCATTGTGTGTCTTGTCTTTACTTGAATCCCTCTAAAGAACTGATGCTTGAAGAGCATATTACTCCAACCATTTTGCTTTTTTATGTAGTTAGCTTGCAATGTAGTTTAAATGTAAAAAGGGGTCTGTAACATTGCAAATGTACATAGGCCCGAACCCTTAAACTAGACCGCACCACTCTCAAAATGGTGGGAGGAATGGATGTGAGGAGGCTCATGCGCAGATGCATAATGTTAACTCCCTTCCTCTCTTCAGACCATGGAGTTGGCAAGGAACCCAGCCATGATGCAAGAGATGATGCGTAACCAGGACCGGGCGCTTAGCAACCTGGAGAGCATTCCTGGGGGATACAACGCCCTCCGGAGGATGTACACAGACATCCAGGAGCCTATGTTCAGTGCCGCTAGAGAGCAGGTAGCTATTATTCCTGTGACTACCATATGTAGACAATCGTCTTGAATCAAGTAAGTTGTTTGACTTAGTCCACTTTCCTTTCTTTGTTTTCATCCATAGTTTGGAAACAATCCCTTCTCTGCTTTGGGGGGCAACTTAGACTCTGGCGTGCAGCCCTCCAGAACAGAGAACAGGGAACCCTTACCAAACCCATGGGGACCCCCTGGAACGTCCCCCTCAGAAAGCAGGGGGACTGGTGCTTCCACGACAACAACCTCCTCCGCTGGCGGGACTGCACCCAGTGCCTCCAACCCCCTGGGCATCAACGCCTCTGAGCTGGGCAATGGTAAGACCACTACCTCAGAAGAAGCACTTTCACCTTTTAGTCAATTTGCAAAACTATATTTCCCTTTACATCTGTATTAACATACTACCCTTGAGTATAACCCTTGTTTTGCTGCTTAGCTGATTTGTCTGTTTCTCTCATTCCACTCCCTATAATCTGTCCAGGTGTGTTCGGTAGCCCTGGCATGCAGAGTCTGATGCAGCAGATCTCTGAGAACCCCCAGCTCATGCAGAACATGCTGTCTGCGCCCTATATGCGCAGTATGATGCAGTCGCTGGCGCAGAACCCTGAACTCGCCTCGCAGGTCTGCACAACTTTATCCCTCTCTGCAGTAGGATTCAGAATTCCTGAATCATACTGATAAGATGAATATTCTAGGCCATTTTGTGTGACGAGTAGAATCATTGCTTAATCCTTTACTATTTTCCTCAGGCAATGCTGAACAACCCCCTCTTTGCCGGAAACACCCAGTTACAGGAACAGTTGAGACATCAGATGCCGGTCTTTCTCCAACAGGTCAGATTTCTGTCTCCAGTTATGCACTTTAGTTCCACATAGTGACAAAAAAAAGAAAGATGACAGAGTGTTATGGAAGGCATTGAGTTTCTAACTGTGACTAAATGGAACATCATTTGGATTGACCAAATGAATGGTTATTTTACAGATGCAGAATCCTGAGTCACTGTCCGTGATGACTAACCCCCGGGCCATGCAGGCTCTCATGCAGATCCAGCAGGGCCTGCAGACCCTACAGACGGAAGCCCCCGGGCTCATGCCCAGGTACTGTACCATCTGTTATCCAGTAGATGTTTACTGGAGGGACTCGTGCTTTATACATTTGATTTTCTTGATGATGCCACTTAAACTGTCCCAAAGAAGTTAATCTTTAAAATGGTGTGAAATACTTGTATGTTTGATTTTTAATTATGTGATTTTCTGTTTTGAATTTGGTGCCCTGCACTTTCACTGGCTGTTGTTGAGGTGGGACGCTACCGTCCCGAATATCCCAGAGGTTAACTATGGTTCTTCTCCTAGTTTGGCTCCTGGTGAGAGCCCAGTGATTCCTCCAACCACAGGAGGCAGTGTGGCCCCAGAAAACCTTCCTCCCCCAACACAGGGCTCAAATCCCACCGCTGCCACTAACCCATCCCAGCAACAGCAGCAGCTCATGCAGCAGATGCTACAGATGTTTGCTGGGGGAGGAGGCGGCTCATTGGTATGTCATTGAGCTGTAAACACAATTTCTGACTTTCTACTTGGTAACTATGCTTTGCTATTGTCCAGTGGGTTAGCATTAGCTTTGTGTTTTAACTGGCTTCATTGACCTAAAACCAATTAATACTGGCACTGAGACTTGTCTCCTAACAGTCACTAAAATAGGACCCTAGCAACATGTTTCATGCAGGCTCATATAAAAATGACTTTGGCTATGCTCCCTTTCACAGACCCTAACCCCGGAGGTGCGGTTTCAGCAGCAACTGGACCAGCTCAGCGCCATGGGCTTCATCAACCGCGAGGCCAACCTGCAGGCCCTCATTGCCACGGGGGGAGACATCAATGCTGCCATTGAGAGACTGCTGGGCTCCCAGCCCTCCTAACTCCCTTAGCCCCCTGAGATTACCGGGAGAGAAGGGTTGGGGAGGGGGGGTGCTGGAGTGGGAGATGACAAATGAACACAGTCCATCACAGTCTGACAAGCCCCTCAGATAGACTCAATTGAATTCCAATTACTATTCATCTCTTTGGCTGATCTGTGAATCGTAGGAAAGATATGGGGGCAGGAAGTGGGTGTTCAGATTCAAGTTTCTATTGGAGAGACCTCATATCAACCCTGTGGAATGATGACATCGCTGCAAAATGACGCCACCACTAACATGACTACTTCCTCTGTTGACTATGGGAGACTATTTCTGAAATGACTGTGCCCATTTGCTGGAAATGCATGAGGTTGCCAACTTAACCCATCTTAATGGATTGTGTTTAGCCGGTAACAAGTTGAAATTTGGAGGGATGTGAGTGTTGAAATCATAGAATGAGGGATTCCTCTGACCTTTTATTTTCATGAGAGCCTGCTTGTTTTTACTTAATTTCATTCTATCATGCCTGATTGGCTAGTATTTATTATAGGAGCTGTAGAAGTTACCTTCTCTTTTCTTTACCACTCACCTTCAGTTTACCTTCTGCTTTAAGAATTTCTTGACATTTTGATGTGTTCCTTCAACTGATACAGGCTGTTGGACTCTGTTTGAGCACTATAGTGCCCCTGGTTCAGCTGTTTGCTTACACTTTCAGGTTTTTTGGAAGGGATGATTTTCAGATTGGAAGGTCAAGCAAGGTAGCTTGGTTAGCTCTGTACTTAATGCTACATTGAGTAAATGAATGCTATTGAGTGTAACATCTTCAACAGTTTAGGCTCTGGTTAAGTGATCAGACCTCCAATGTTTTTAATCTGAGCAATGATAAAAATGCAGACACCTTTTACGTTAACCATTTTGTGTATTTTCATACAAGCAGTGGTGTAGTGCCTGATAAAATTGTATGTATTGGTTTCAGCAATATATTCCAAAATAATTTGTTGAATCTATAATGACAAAGTGTACTAATGGCATAGAGAATTATTTTTCTTAAACCCGTACATATTAGTTGCAGTACCTACAGTTAAAGAAAATCTGTTCAGCTCTGCCTTTTCTTGGAGTCCCTTCACTCTGTTATCTATTCTAATAATACCTTTCAAGAAATGTGCTCAAGTGTGGTGGTGATTCATTTTGTTCAAAAGCATGGTCTACACTAGTAGTCTTCACTCCTGATCCTGGAGGGATATACCCTATGCTGAATTCAGATGATCAATCCTTCTCAAAATGCACACTTGTTCATCACACCTCAGATTTAAAAGCACTGGACTGGATTGCAGTGAGAAATGTGAAATGTGGTGGAAACTCCATTTAGCCCAAGCTTACGCCAAACCTTCTGGCAACCCTTTTGGCAAAGTAAAATTGAAATTGAGTGCAAGCCCAGCACAAACACATCTGATTCAGCTTTTCATGATCTTGATGAGTAGTTAGTGTTGTAGACTTAGCCTGTTCACACTGACTGCAACCCTCTAGGACCAGGTGTGTGATTAACACTAGTCTACATTGTCTATGTTATGAAATTACATGAACTTGATATGGATGATTTGTTCAACGTGTACAGGATTTGTTGTGTGTAGTCTGAGAGGTGGGAAAGTTAGTGGTGACCATGCATATTTGGTAGCTCATTAAAGGACCAAGCTTGAAAATATAAATTGTGAACTGTAATAAACATTTAAGTATCTTAATGGAAATTAAGCTGTTTTAACATTCACCAGAGTGGAGCTTGGATTCGTTTATGTTCCTCCATGATGACCAAATGAATAATAAGCATGGATATCTTAGATCTTCAATTTATGATAATTTCATATAACTTTGAAGATCCTGGTCTAAAATGGTGGCTCAAGGAAAGCTGTGTACGTTATAAACATGACGGGCTAGTTCAGTCTCATCAATTATGCTTAGGCTGTGAAGTTTAAAGCAATGCAAGTGTTAAACTCATCCGGCCTCTGCAAAGAGATTACTCGGGGTAGCTATTAAGAATTTTTAACTGATATGCCATTTTGTCCCTTTCAATAATGGCAATTAGCCACAGTCAGGATACTGCAGTTAACTCTGTTCTTCTAATACAGATTTCGCCCCAGTCCTCTTACTCATACAAGTGTTTAACATCTCAGGAGCAACATGAAAATGATATCAATTCTATAATTGGGGCAGATCTGAGCTGAAAAGGTGCACTTTGAATATATTATTCCAGTGACCGGTTTCAATCGTCTGGAACGCACCCACTGTCATTCCCATAATGCATTACGATTTGTATCAGGAAGTTGTAGGAGTCAGCTGACTGGATTGTGTTGTTGTAGAAGAAATCACTGAACTGGATGATAAAGTACACTTCATAATTTCGCCTAGATTAATTCAGTTGCTGCAAAGTATTGCTCACTCCAACCATGTTGCGACCAAAAGCATTGACGCAAGTTCTCAGCCAGGCAAATACAAGCGGAGTACAAAGCACACTGTAAGCACTGAGTGGCAGAGTCACGTGAATATAGCGTTATTTTCTTCTAACTAGCTAAATCGGTTAATTATTTGTTCTCAAGATGACTTGTAACGATAGCTACCTACATGTAGGTAAGTCTTAGCTAACACTCTCTGTCTAACTTATTTACATGTTCTCCCCGCAGATTGTTAAATAATGAAGGGTCTCTTTTGGCTTACTCTGGCTATGGGGACACTGACGCTCGAGTGACCGCTGCCATCGCAAGCAACATCTGGTCGGCCTATGACAAGAACGGGCATCAAGCTTTTAACGAAGATAAACTCAAATTCATTCTGATGGATTGCATGGTTAGTTTGAACTATATGGTCTAGTTACCATGCATGAACAAAATGTTTTTTACAATATTCTGCCTTACGTTGGTTATCCATTGAGTATCACAGTCAGAGGCTCCAGAGAAATTAAGCTGTATGCCCGATAACGTTAGTTAAATAGTGGTAGGAAAGGATGACATGGGCTATTTGGCAGCTTGGGAGGTAGTACCACCAAAGGTAAATTGAAATTCAATGTACATGCATTTTTATCAATTCCTTTCTTATCTTATCTTTGCAGGAAGGCAGGGTGGCCATCACACGGGTAGCTAACCTACTGCTGTGCATGTATGCCAAAGAGACAGTGGGCTTTGGAATGCTTAAAGCCAAGGTGAGGAAGAATACTTTGAGTGTGGATGACATTGGTATGCAAATTGTGTTGTATTTGAAATGACAAAACACCAATGACTAATTCCTGAAGAGAACAAGTATGTATGTAATTTAAAGAGCCATGAGCACAGACCATGTCTGCATACCATACTAAGCATATATCTCCTGTCTGTATGGTATTTCTAGGCTGAAGCGTTGGTACTGTACCTGGAGGAACCTTTAACCCAAGTTGCGGCATCATAGGGGAAGTCTGGCTGGAGTGTTGTCTTCAATTTTGTCTCCCGTGATAATACATGAACACTTGTTGCTTATGTAAATGCTTCACCTGGTCTTCATGAAACGCTGCAGTCTGTATGAATGAACTGAGTATTTGTCTTCTGATTACTGTATGCTCTAACTTAATGCTTGAGTATAGTAATTTTGCCGTTTTGTGGCATGAAGTTCAAAATGTCAAGTTCACACATTGAGTAAGGCGGGCTTTGTAAATCTTCAATGAATTTCACTACCTGTAAGAGGACTCCTTTCTCAACTGCTGAAAATGCTGACACATTAACTTTAAGGCATTCGCTGTTTACCCAAGTCAGAATATTACATTTGTCTGTTGCCACGCAATAACATTTATGATATCCTTTTGTAACAGGCTATCCATAAACTCTGTTTTTTTTTACCTATTTGTCTTCAAAGATATAAAACCATTTGATTCATATGTTAGATTTTTAGTTCCAGGGGTAACAAGGAGTTTTTTGCAGAACTGACATTACAGGTTTGCTGAACAGACCTAATATTGCATTACCTTGTCAGTTGTTTGACAGTATTGTTATTACTGATATATATATTTGTTTGTCAATTCAGAACTTTATCAATACTGTTTCTAGGTCCCTTTTACTCTTCTTTTGTGTTCCTGGTTTGAGATGAACAGAACCAGGGGTTTATTCATTAGTTCCATACCGTAGCAAAACGTTTTGCAATAAATTAGGTTCTATTTGACAGGTAGGTCCTGTGAATACACCTCAGAGGAAGCAATGATTGTCTTTCGCCATGTAAAAGGGATAGGGAACCAGTCATTTCCTGAAGACAATCATTTCGTTTGTCCAGCAGGTGGCATGTATCTCTTTTTTTCATACAGTTGCTCATGTGGTTGTCCTACCTGTTCAACCTGCCATAGACTTACACCAAGCCACTCCCCCAACCCCTATCATTCCTCAGCAGAACTACCTGATGACACAGCGGGGCAAGTTCCTTGTAAACAATCTAGATTTCTATTAAACGTAGAGGACAGGTGACTTGCAAAGTGTTTGTGCGGCTCTTTTAAATCTGAAGATTAGGGTGAGTGGCTTCTGGGGAAGTCATCTTTCCTTTCTCCCCTCACACTCTTGAGAGCTGGACCACTGAAGGTGTACCTCATGGGTTCAGATGAGGCCTACAACTTTGTCTTTAAGGGTGAGTCCTTGTTCTTTCACATTTAACAGATTGATGTCCTACATTTACATAATGTAGCACACACTCTTATTCAGTAGTGATTGCATACACGTTCAGACTTTTTTGCTTACTGGTCTTTTATGGGAATTGAAATCACAACCCTTGTGTTGCAAGTGCCATGCTCTACTAACTGAGCCACCATGATGATATAATGTATATGTCAACTGAGTGACTCTGAAACCTACTTTGTTTGTAGTTAAAGCTAGTGCAGTGTTGCTCAGTACAGACAACCATTGAATTATGTTACTTGGTGTGTGTGTGTGTGTGCTAAGGCTAGAAGCTAAGTGCCAGCACAGTATCAAAAGCACACCGTAGATTGTTAGTAACACATCTACCACACAGAAATGATGCAGGTCACTCCCACCTGTGTTGAAATTACAGAAAAAGTCTAGGGTGTGTCCTGAAACAGGGCTGTAGTACAGGGCGTCTCAGTGTAGGAGTACTGATCTAGGATCTGTTTAACATGTTAGGTCATGATGAATATGACTGTATGAACAGATCCTAGATCAGCATTCCTACTCTTAGACGCTTTGTGGATACGAGCCCAGGTCTAGAAGTTTTATCCATTACTTTTAAGAATGCATCTAACCTTGAAGTTCATTCATATGCTACTGTTGGTATTTTACAAGTCAAGACAGTGCTACTTCAAGAATGTTGCTATTTCTATGAACTTGAATGCTATTTCTGTATGTAACTTAATACATTCTTGACCTCCAACTGTTATTGTGGTGAGTTTCACAAGCTTGTCAATATCATTCCATGAAAACACACATTCCTGAATATTTGATCCTATTACTCTTTCCATTATGTCTATAGTCACACCAGAGAAGCATGTGTACTGTTTCACGACATGACTTACTAAGTCCTATATGCTACAGGCATGGTAGAGGAGGTGGTGATGTGCATGATGAGGTGAAGTGATTTGTCGATTAGGGAAACAAGAAAACCCAGTTAGTTGGGCCAGGGGATGTTGATGAAGTTAAATTTTGTGTTTTCACTGAACCACATGGAAGTTTCTGCCATTCATTCTGGAACGAAGGACTAAGCCTAATTCTACTATAGCTTTATTTTTGAAACCATCCAGACATCATGAAGTAAAATCTAAATGATTCTCTGCTTTTATTGTCTAAACGTAAATTCAGCTTTTATATGTAAATAAGTTGAGGGAACTGCTCAGTCATAAATCAATTAAAGTAAATCTGAATTATTATTAAATGAGGAGTTCTTCCCGCAACTTACTTAATACCTTTTGCCTCAGAACAAAGTCAAACCAGGCCAGTAAAGTGCTTCAAGGCCTCTTATCCTATTTGCCATGGAAACCAGGGACATTGTTTGCATAAGAGGTTACTGAGTATGGGAGGAGGAAATGGCAACATTTTCATCTCATCTAATAAAAACCAAAAGCAGAACAATGATCTGCCAATGGGGTGAACAATTACCCAAAACAAACCAAAGTAGAACATCTCGTAAACGTTCTTTCCTGCTGCCTGTTTTACACCTCAGGTTAAATCTAAACTGGGTTCGGAGACCAGAAACTGGATAGTTGCTTTAGAATGTAAGTCTGGGAACATGAACAGGCATGATCCCAACATTTTTGCTTTTGACAAATATCTTATTGCCTGTTAAAAGCTCTGTAGCATAAATCAGCATGCAAGGAAGATAATCAATACTTGCTAATCTTATCCCCACTAGTGGTTTGGAGAGCAGTAAATAGAATATGTATTAAAGGTGACCGTACTGAATAAACATGTCACTTTTTTAAAAACCTTCTGCACACTGCCGTTTATCACATTCTTGGTTTCCTTAGATCTTTCTTGCTGGTGCGCCATGGAACTTGGATGCCTATCTTGGTTCAGCTCACATTCTCATGGTTGAGATTAAAGCAGAAATTGGTGTTTGGCTCAGCTCAGTCAGCTGTGTTGAAATCATGGTGTCATTGTGACATGTGGTCATATTTTCCTATATGTTTGTCAAGTAGGCCAAGGCTGGCTTTCTGAGTCAGCTGCTCACACTCTAGAAGCAAACACATGAGTCACTGAAACATATAGGGGGGCATCATTGTTCCTTGTACCCCTTCTGTTTGGACTCCGTATTGCTCACAGCAAGATAGATAGAGGGAAGTATCAGTGTGAACTGTACCACCTGCTTTTATTAGTTGCTTCCTCTTTTGAAGGCCTGTTTCATTACAGGAAATTCCACAAGAGCAATGCAATAAATCCTCACCCCCCCCCCCACTCGCTGGTTCTCCTTTGGTTCTCTTCAACAACTGACCCCTCATCACTATATATATACTACATATCTCTTAACCTACACAGCATGATAATAACATATTAGCTCCCATTTCCTAGATGATAATTAACACGAACAAGCATGATCATTTATTTTAAAGACACCTGAGCCATGATTTTGATGCTACTTCTCAGATGATTTGTTCTACATTCCTCACTTAACATAATTGTCCCAGTAACTATTTGCACGGGTGTGGTGCTGTTTCTGTCATAGAACACCGTTGTGAAGAGAGTACTAATGATATAATGCGCAGCAGACTAAGACTGAGGGTTTAGGGTAGGGTTAGTGATATTGAGTGGGCTGTTTGAGGACACACCTAGGCCTCACCTAAGAGTTACTTATTTGCAGGAAGTTCAGGGAGCAGCCTTATTGTAGTTATGAGTTGGTGTTAATCAATGGGATGACATGAGTGAGATTCTAACAGTAAAGAATAGAGACATTGAAGAATCATTGTTTTTGTGTGAAATAACACATTCCATATGTGTTGTGCCCTGAAATGGCACCTTGAGGTTCTACACCTGATACTATTGTGCGTCTGCACTATGGCAATATAAAGTGTTCTACATCTAGGATGAAACACCTAGTCCCCTTCATTCACATAATAGAGACTCACTGGGGATGTAAAGCACATATTCAAACATGTTTCTGGTGCACTAGAACTCATACCCTCCTCTCCCCCTTCTTTCTTCTCCAGTGGTTCTGATAGGTGAGTCTGGCGTTGGCAAGAGCAACCTGCTCTCCCGCTTCACCAAGAACGAGTTCAACCACGACAGCCGCACCACCATCGGGGTGGAGTTCAGCACACGCACAATTCAACTGAAAAGTCTCATAATCAAGGCTCAAATCTGGGACACGGCTGGGCTGGAGCGGTACAGGGCCATCACCTCTGCGTGAGTACTCTGGGTGAAACTGTGGACCCACGTACACACACACACACACAAAGGGACCATTTCTCACTATTGTGTGGGCATCTTGGGTGGTATTATAGGCCCAAACACTCCACGTGGAGAGGCACTGGTTTCACACTTTGCCCAGATAGCCTGGAGGAATAAACAGGAGGTTTACTGTTCCAGTCATTTACTACTTGTGCATTTTGGTCTAAATATCCATTATGGCTGGGCATATTCAATACACATCCAGACCCAAATATTTTTCTTCTCTGACTTAAGAAATTCCTGACTTGTTCTTTTGTAAAGACTGGAAGGGTTAATGGCATGGAAACATGTTTCAAAACAATAAAACTGTGTCCATTCAATTTAATGACATGGAAAATCTGAGGATATACCACAGCAGGATTAATTCTTCTCTGTCAAGAGTTTAGTAAATACTTTACTGAATAATTCCCTCATGCACATTTCCTTCCCTAGAAATGTCTTTCTACAATCAACCAAGTCTATTAGAATATTACAATGATTTTGTTGGTTCAATGTATCGTACTATGGAGGCCTACATGGCATTTCAAGAGAAAAATGGGATATGGATACTCAGAGGGTATCACCCAACACATACTTTATAAATATGAATAAAAACATCAGGTTACATATTTTTTCATATTTTCTCCCTAGTTATTATAGAGGAGCTGTCGGAGCGCTATTGGTCTATGACATCACCAAGCATCTGACCTATGAGAGTGTGGAGCGCTGGCTTAAGGAGCTATATGACCATGCAGACCCTCACATTGTAGTCATGCTGGTGGGCAACAAAACTGATCTGGGGTCAGAGCGATCAGTGCCCACTGAGGATGCCAAGGACTTTGCAGGTACAGCTGTCAAGACTCTGACACCATGAATATATCCTAGGATAATAACAATGACTCCATTGTAATAAACATAAAATTGCATAAACTTCAAACTTCAAAATGTTGTTCCCTTAAATAGTGAATTGTGGTTTTGACTTGTGAATATTAGTATATTAACAACAGCCAATAGGCCAATAGCCTTTATTGGTTCAAATTTGTGGCTTGAGCAGTGCTTGACTTGGGATCTGAGTACCGCCACTGCAGATGTTCTACTGCTTGAGCGCCTGTTCCTCTTATAGAATATTAGCTCAAAGGTATTGTTGAGCTCCTGCACCTACTGTAAATATAAACAGTATCAGCACCCAAAATGAGTACCAGAACCTATTTCAGTCCATGTCAAGCACTAGGCTTGAGTCACTAGTTAACCCCAAATTTGACAAACCTACATTTTGAGAAAATACTCAGTAAACACTACCCCGTTTGCTCTATGCAGAAAAGAATGGCCTATTGTTCTTAGAGACATCAGCCTTGGAGTCCACAAACGTTGAGACTGCATTCCAAAATGTCCTTGGAGGTAATTGACTTTTATATATTTACAGTACCAACCCTATTATTGATTTGTTTGTTTTTAGCTCTCTAGCTAACCTTGTTTTTTGGTGTAAAAGTAGTGCAATCAATGCTCAGTAATTCATCAGTTAAACTGAGTGGAAAGTTGGCATTCCAGAACAAAATGCTTGTGCCACATTTATTGTTTTGTGTAAGCAGTTGTCACTGGCAGTTTGTGGTCAATATTTTTTTTGTCACTGTTTGTTGCACCAGACTTCACACTGTATTCCTGTGCCTCTTTCATCAGAGATTCACAGGAAGGTGAGCAGTAAAGAGGTGACCCGGGGGTCCATTAGTGCCGTGTCTCTGGCCAGCCCCGTCCCCAGAGCTGCAGGCGACCCTGAAGAGAAGAAGCCCTGCTGTAGGAACCTCTGATGGGACAAACCACCCCCTCAGGTGGAATAGAGCACTCCATCTTCCTCTAGTTAGTGTGCCCAAATGGTGCAAGCCTGATTGAAAAGAATGATGCTGAACAAGACCACTCTGATGTGACATAGTTACATGTTGGCAGACAGAATGAGTTTTCCATTCCTAAAGAATGTAATGTGTATGTACATGGCTGGGGGTACATTTTACCCCCAAAGAATCCAGCAATCATTTGAATATAAAAATATATCAAATAGCATTTTTGTGTAAACTTCTAAGATTCAACGTTTCTTAGGATGATTTTATTTTTAAAGGTAGTCAACTGATGTACAGAATATTTGCATTTTTAGTGACTGAGGTTGGACAACAAGTGCCAAAACCATGTTTTTACACAAAGCTTGATTAATTAAATTTGCTGTCACTGTTGTTTGTGCTCTGTTTACTTAAAGTAAAGTTACATGTCATTTTTTATCTTTTGCTTTAGTTGTTCCAAAACGGCGTATTCTTATTGTGAGGTGATTTTACAACAATACAGGAATATGTTTTTTGCACTCAAATGCCAGGTTCATTATTACTTGCCTTATAATTATCACTTTTTACATTTGATTTCCTTCACAATAATAGCCTATTCATCATAATACATCTAAAAATGCATATGCCAATAAGTATAATATACAAATGGCAACTGATAGACAAGAACATAATGGAATAGCCTACATTTTCCATCTGTGAGGATTACTTTTGATTATAATGAAGATATCCCATTAATGATCAGACATTGACCATATTGATCTCATAAGTTGCCCTTAGATAAACCTATAATAATGAATTTACTTTGTAAAGTGCTTTTTTTTCAGACCCAAGGTGCAAAAAAATACAATAAATAGGCCTACATCCAGACACAAAAGTATATATTAATTGCATTTATTTAGCTGCATAAGCATAGCCTGCAGTTCAAGTGCTGCAGTGCTGTGATGTCATTATGATACTGTGCTAAGGATCCATTAAACCTGAGGGTCATGGTGCTTTCAAGACAGCTGGGAACTTTGAAAGAATGTGGTCAAATCCTGACATCGGAGCTGTAGAAAGAGGTCCGAGTTCCTGAGTTGGATGACCGTTTAAAAAGATTTGTCCCAGTCAGAATTCTTTTTCCTGAGTTTTGCATTTGTATTTATTATGGATCCCCATTAGCTGCTGCCTACTACTGTGGTCCAGCAAAATTAAGATAGTAATACATTTAAAAACATTACAATACATTCATAACATATTGTGTGCCCTCAGGCCTCTACTCTACTACCACATATATATAACACAAAATCCAAGTGTATAGTGCGTATGTTATCGTGTTTGTATGCATGTGTCTATGTTTGTGTTGCTTCACAGTACCTGCTGTTCCATAAGGTGTATTTATCTGTTTTTAAATCAAATTTTACTGCTGACCTGAGTTACTTGATGTGGAATAGAGTTCCATGTAGTCATGGCTCTATAGTACTGTGCGCCTCCCGTAGTCTGTTCGGGACTTGGCGACTGTGAAGAGACCTCTGGTTGCATGTCTTGTGGTGTATGCATGGGTGTCCGAGCTGTGTGCCAGTAGTTCCCAGTTGTCTTGAACGCACTGATATCCGAAGTCGGAGATTTCCAAGATCTGAGTCCCCAGTTGTTTTGAACGCAGCATCAGCATACCTGGAAGGCTTGAGACTGAAGACGTCACCCAAGAGGAGATGAGTAGGATCAATGGAGGAAAATCATGAATGACAACAAAATAGACCAATCACAGGAAAGCCAGCGACCGGTATCTGTCGTCGATTGGCCAGTCGAAACTGGGTAAAGGACGGGGCTAGAAACTCGACGTTACGTCGCTCGGAAATGGCAAATTACAAGTGGTAGGGAAGAGGAGTCGAAAGTTTGTGAAAGGTAGTTTGTTGTCATTTAAAATTTCATAGTCAAATATGAGACCTATAGTCGAATAATATATTAGAGACGTTGACATAGTGATAATTTACATTTTTGACCCGGTTGTTCGTTCTACCGAAGCGGTCGGTTGCGAGATAACTGGTCAAGAAGTTTTGTCGAATTGAACAGAGAAACCACCACGGGAGGGTTTGAACATTTCACATTCCATAGGTAGAAACGTTGAAGAAATGACGAATAGAGAAGACGAATATGACTATCTTTTCAAAGGTGAGTGTGTTTACGATACTTTACTAGGACATTGCCATGTCGTGAGTGTAGTCATTTCGACCTAGAGTCGATTCAGCGCCACACCGATTTCAATATAATACATTTCTTTTGTCGCCGCTTCCGCCCTGTCAAAAGTAATCGGACTGTGTTGCTGCAACTACGTAACGAGCGCTGCCAAAATCAATTCTCAATGACATAAGGTAATGCGTAGCAGTTACAGTAACAACTTCACTCTGGATTTCTGTAACTATTGTTTAAATTCAGTAGAAATATGGATACAACTGTGTAGTAGGCTAGTTGATTGCAACAGCACTCACTGCACACAGACATTTAATAAGCACCATGTAGCTATCCAAAGTGACATCTGTTTAGTCATCTTGTGGTGGGCCTATGACGCAATCATCAGGAGAGGAAGTATTGGTCAACAGGAGTCCTATAGCCCACTAATTATGGCAGGATGACACCTCAAAATATATTTACTCAAACCGATTGCCCTAAGGTGACCAGTGACCACATGGTTTAGCCTTTAAGCACTATTCTGTTTGTAGGGATTCCATTGACCTGGTGTTGTGGTGGGTCACTCTGGGTTTAGAGAAAGCGGTCATCTCCACGATCTGTTTACATCTGAATGAAGTGGAGTAAAGATCACCTTGGCCAAATGATACCTAATTCATCTAACCGATAGCTTATTGGCCCCTTCTCAACATGACTTGTCTGGTCCTTGGGTTCTATGTTGTCTAGTCGTACCTTTCCCAGACTTTTCTGTGCACATGCACTGTAGCCTATTGTTTGGCCTACATATGAGAATGTGTAGGCCTACATTTGTAAGAATACAGCAACAATTGGTATTTTACAATGATAGTGGATACTTACTGCTTCCCTGTACTTACTTACACTAACTACTTTCACTGTGGATTGTTTTGTCCTGGACAAGGGAAATAAAGTGCACAGTATCCTTTGTTTGTATGGGGTTCTACATTTGAACATGCGTTGTCAAACTGGAAAGACCTGCATGATTCAAGTGAGTGTGTGTGTGTCCCTATACAGAAGGGCTCTGACAGTAGGGAAGATGAGCATAACTTCACTTTCAGATAAAATACCTTGGTGCTGGCCAAATAGCACAATTATCTGAATTCAGTGCTACACAGCTAGAATGCACTGCCCCATAGAGCCTAAAGTGAGGACTGTCAGTAGGCCACATAACCAGTAGGTTCCTCCCCCTCCAGTTTCCTGCGTTTCGTTTCTTTCTTTACTGCACCCTCACTGTTTAGGCATGAGTCAGTCAGGTGAGTGGTTGAATCACTGCTTCCGACAAGGAGCCTGTAAATGTTGCACAGCAAGTTGACCAGCTTTCTTGTTTAAATGACTGAGTGCTTATTTAAACTGAGTGCTCTCTTTACAGATAATGAAATGCTTTCTTGTTGATTCGACTTCAAGTAAGTCTATCTTATCTAAAAATAACTTCCTTATACTGTATTGGGAAATAGAATTTATATATTTTTTTTGTACCCTGTTATCTCCCTCATTTTGTGGTATCCAATTGGTAGTTAGTCTTGTCTCATCGCTGCAACTCTGGTTACGGACTCGGGAGAGGCGACGGTTGAGAGCCGTACATCCTCTGAAACACAACCAACCAAGCCGCACTGCTTCTTGACACAATACCCACTTAACCTGGAAGCCAGCCGCACCAATGTGTTGGAAGAAACACTGTGCACCTGGTGACCGTGTCAGCGTGCACGGCTCCCGGCCTGCCACAGGACTTGCTAGTGCATGATGGAACAAGGACTTCACTGCTGGCCACACCCTCCCCTAACCCGGACAACTCTGGGCCAATTGTGCGACGCCCCATGGGTCTCCCGGTCTTGGCTGGCTGCGATAGAGCCTGGACTCAAACCTATAATCTATAGTGGCACAGCTAGCACTGCGATGCTGTGCCTTGGACCACTGTGCCACTTGGGAGGCCAGAATTTAGATTTTTAAGGAAGAGGGACTAGACTGTTTATGCCTAAGCTATGTGATGATGGTGTCCAATAATGAAATAATGGTTGTAGCTTTAGAACTCTGAAATGCAGCCTACACAATACCGTAGCCTAAATTGGTGATCTTGTGTTTCTGGTGACAAGTACACTAAAAGTTGCATAATGCTTTTGTTCGTTCCTCAGCCACCGTATTATGATGGTTACCAGATCGGCTAGTCTAATTGACATTGTAGTTCAGAGTCCTTCTTGCAGCTGACAAGGAAATTCTTGGAACTACAAAGTCACAGTTCTCATGTTACTAACTTATATGGAGAGTTGCTGATGAATTGCCTGTGGAACAAGTTAACTTTTGTTAGGTTCACCTAGCTTGAGTCAGTCGGCGCAATTGTCAATTGGTAGGCAGGTTTCTACCTGTCTGCTGCACCACTGTAGTATTTTCATGTGATGAGCTTTGCCTACATTCTGTGGGAGATGTGTCAATAAGGCCTAGTCAACACAACCAGTTCCTATTTCCTAATAACAAGGTGGTGAGCTTATGAGTTTAGGATTTTCCTCCTGACTCACCTGGATTTCAGTCCTTGTAAAATCCTCTTTCCCATCACACCCCCGTTCATGTTTGGAAATGAATGGGTGTCAAAACGGGAACATGTGCCAAATGTTTCATTGCTCCATAAGGGCAGGGTTCAGAAGTGAATAGGCTGAACTTCACAAGGCATCATCTTCTTGGTCAATTAAATCAATCTTTGGTCATTCATGACAATACTTAGCCTAGGCACTCCCTCACAAAGTTTGAAACTTCATGTCATGGGTCTTTTGTCTATAGCAAAAACAAGCCAGATGGCCTGTGTTTTGCACAAATATTGTTTATTGAATTACAGTCAAGTACAGTCATGCCCTCTCAGTAGACCGTTAATCACTAACAGAGCAGCAGACACATGGCACAATGCTTTTAGACCCAATCAGGAGCTGTTGTCTCTTCTACCATGATTGTCTTTGTCAGACCTGTTTTACCCCCACTGAGTGTTCATATTCCTACATCGTAGGAAACAAGTTGTCAACACCCGTACAGTGGGTAACATATTGTATCGTTATTCTGGTGGTGTCTGTCTGACTCATGCCCTCGCTCCTCTCTCTGTGCTCCAGTGGTGCTGATTGGGGACTCTGGAGTGGGGAAGAGTAACCTGCTGTCCCGCTTCACCCGTAACGAGTTCAACCTGGAGAGCAAGAGCACCATTGGGGTGGAGTTTGCCACGCGCAGCATCCATGTGGAGGGCAAGACCGTCAAGGCCCAGATCTGGGACACGGCAGGACAGGAGCGCTACAGAGCCATCACCTCCGCGTGAGTATTAACACAGCTTGCACGCATAGAGATTTTTTTTTGTGTCTTTCTGCCAGGCATCTTTTGACATATTTGCAACATTTAGACAAGCAGCCCAATTCTGATCTTTATTTAACTAATTAGTCATTTGACCAATCCTGTAGATCTTTTCACAAATGAGCTCTGAAAGATCTGATGGGATAGGTCAAATGACTGACTAATAGAAAAAATATCAGACTTGGGTTTCCTGTGTAAACCCAACCATTGTGGATGTTTGTGCGTACAGAACATTCCAGCCTACTTCTGCTAATTTACTAATGTTCTCATCTTGTTGACAACTTCGAGTCCTTTGCTTATGATGTATGCAATAGCATTTCATGTAGGGAACGACAAACTAAATCTACCACTCCATTGACTCAGCCAATGCTCAGCTGCTCCCAGTAACACTTAGTTTCCTTCTCCTGTCCCCTGTGTAGGTACTACCGTGGGGCAGTGGGGGCTCTGCTGGTGTACGACATCGCCAAGCACCTGACGTATGAAAACGCTGAACGCTGGCTGAAGGAGCTGCAGGACCACGCTGACAGCAACATCGTCATCATGCTGGTGGGCAACAAGAGTGACCTGCGCCACCTCAGGGCCGTGCCCACGGACGAGGCTAAGGCCTTGGCAGGTACCCTTACATCAACTAGTTTTATAGCTACTTGATCTGTTTGTGTTGATTCTACTACAGCATTACAAGCCATGGGGACAGTACAGGAGAGTTGTTTCTCCCTCAATAATTTATTTTTTATTCGCGATAGCAGTGGATATAAAGCGATGCGGTAAGTTGAACAACACAATACAATGTTTTTGATAAGTATTACCATAATCTTGCTTTCCCTATTGGAACAAGGGCATTTCAAACACATTTCAAAAATAATCTGGGCCTGGGGAAAGTGATGCACCTGAGCCTCGCAGTGGACAAGGGAATGCCCTCCACTCTCTCACTGTCTACTTCCCCCTTAGGGCTGCTCTTTGATGTGGAGACAACAGAGCTCCTATCAGGCTGCCTCTGTCAGTGATTAACAGCTGTTTCTGGTTCTGAATGCACATCCCCAGCAATTGAAAAAAATTATGACTTGTGATTTTAGCTACTCTACACACTCCAATGTGACATTTCCAGCTTATCACACTTATCATTTGTAGCTCTGCATAATGGTTCAAGTGTTTACTTATGACCTTGAGTCTTATTTCATGCATGGAATACACTTTGACTTGTAAATTGCTCTTGATAAGAGTGGCTATATACGAATGAATGGAATTGTTCTTGAAGACATTGTGTAGAGTAAACAAGCATGCCATGTGATACCACAGGCTCTCGTTCAATTTCTGTTATTGATTTGTCACCAGGGTTGGCTCATGCAGCACGACTACGAAGGGTCATTGACATCATGTCATTTTTATCAGTTAGCCTATTCTGTGGTGGCTGTTGAAAATAGCCTCACTGGTGACGTATGACTGGATGGCTGTTTTATGAAGTGCCTACTAGTACGGACAATGAATAATGGCTTTTTTAATTATTTTTTTTTGAATAAAAAAAATCTCCACTTTCCACAGAGAAGCATGGACTGTCTTTCCTGGAGACCTCGGCGTTAGACTCCTCTAATGTGGAGCTGGCTTTCCAGACAATTCTCACAGGTTAGTGTACACTGCCTACCATATACACTAGAACTGCTTGTGAATTTAACAAGGGGCGGTTCCATCGTTATGGAATTACACTGCTACTCCGATTTTTCACTTTAAAATGGTTGCCAAACAAAAACCATTGATTACTTTTTTTACAGTAAATTATTGGAACAACTGCAGAATTATGGTAGAATCTCCCTCAGTTTTATTCTGTTACCAAACTTTGTATCTGCACAGTTCTTCCTGTAAATGTGTTTTTGTAACATTTTCGATGGAAATTGTTACATTTATTTTTTATGTATAGGGTTCTATGTTCAACTTTAAAATCAATGGTTTTTGTTTGGTATACATTTTAAAGTGAAATTGCCCCAAAGCAGCTTGTATTCACCCTGTAGTGCACACCGAATCGTGCCATCTTGTGAAAGAGCTAGCCTACTCTAACACTTAAAAGGCTTAAAAAGAGTCACTTGTCCATGTAAAGGCCCCCCCTTCACACATCATCTTATATTAACGGCCATACCAAACGTTCCTTTAGTGTATATATATTTATTTATTTGTACTCTGAGAGCTTTGTAATCCATTTGTTCAGCGGTGATTCATCTTCCACCAATAGATGGCAGCAAAATCCAGGTTATTACGAGGCCTCTACTGTAAGATTACTCTGCAGTAAATTGAACAGTACCTGACATTTTTATTAAGGTCAAAAGCATCTGTAATTGGCATGCTCAAAGGACACTCAGATAATCACACTTTGTGTGATCCTCAATCAGATCTGATGTTTGTCAGGAAACCACTAAAGCATTTATTTTGGGTCTGGTTGCAATATGTACATTGGAATGCAAATATGAGCTTTCCAGATGTCTCATCATTTTTGGAAGACACAATTTAGTCTCTCATACCCAGAACAACTCACATTAAGTACTTCTACAAGAGCAACTTACTGACGTATTAGCCACACCTTAGAAAGGCCCTTGTTAATGCGTGGCCACTATAAAATAGAAAATGAGCAACGGCCAACTCAAAAACCCAAGAGTGTCTGAGGAACAAGCCTATCACTGAGGCCTTCAAATCAGTTGAAAAATGGCTGTCAGCATGCTCCCTGCTATTTGTGTTCTGCTTTCTCCCTCCACATACAATTCCCACTGTCTGCATTTGTACAATTAGTAACTCTACTCTTCAACAAATGTTTCATTCATAGAAACTTGCACAAATGATAGTTCTAATTAACTAATTTAAGAGAGGAGAACAGAGTGCATAGCAGTGCTCAAACACAGCCATGTAGGAATTGAACTAGACTCCCTGTGACCCGGGAAGCATGCTGACTGTAGCTAGTCGTTGATCAAGGGTTAGCTTAGGTCATCTTGTGTGCTTGTTTTCAAGCTCTTGCTAATTTAGAGGCGGGGAAGTGACTTGGGGATTCACCATCAGTCAGTGGCATGTATGAGTCAGTCTGAAGTTAGTTTTGCGTGCCAGACTCGAGTAATCCTAGGGAAGGTGCAGAAGTTCAGTCCCTAGGAGCCACAGGGTGCTGCTGGTTTCTATGACAACTTGTCTCCATTTTATGTTTGTTTTGGTATTTATTTACACAATCCTGGAAAGTGAAATGCTGTTAGGTCCCCATTGCATTACCATCTTGTTGTAAGTTTTGTATCCACTGTAGTGTTTGACGAAACACGCTCCCTTTCTCATCACCTAACAACCCAACAGCGACTGTTGTGTTCTCACTTGTCTCTGTCTGTCTCCTGCAGCCATCTACAACATCGTGTCCCAGAGGCAAATTACGGGCCGCAGCGACACCGACTTCTCGCCCAACTCCAATGTGGTGCCGATCACGGTGCAGCCCACGCAGAACGCTGCCAAGTCGAGTGCCTGCTGCCAGAACAACTGAGGCCTCACCACCGCCAGAGAGAGTCAGGGACAGACAGGTAGACGGGGAGGGAGGACTGGGAGATGAAGAGAAACCTAAAGACAAGGATACAGGCACTCGATACACAGGGAGACAAGGGGGGGCGGGCAACCAAGTGTTTCTATAGTCTCTTTGCATTGTTTCCTCTGAGAAGTCTGTCCCCATCTAATTCAATAAGCTTTATGGTTATGCCTTGACCGGTTTTAAATATGAAAGAGGACATGATTTGAATTAATTTACATGAATTGAGAAATTGAGCATGTTAGGGCATGGTCCGCCATATCTTTACACAGTTTTTGTCTCACTCATTGTGAACTGATTCCCCCCCCCCCCCATTGTCAGCTCAATTTAATAAGCCTGTGAACACACCCAATTCCATAGCAAAAGGGCATTAAGATTCAGCAGCGAAGACCTGACTTCACTGAAGTGTAACCCCCCCCCCTCCATTGTCAGTCAGCTCCTCCCAAACTTATTTGAGTTTGTCCCAATGATATTTATTTAACACTATATTGAGGTCTTCTTTGACCAAAGGGTTTGTGCTAACATGCAACACTGGGTGGGTTTGATCTGAAGCTGCTTACTATATATGAAGGGTGTCCTCTATCTTTTTGTTCTTGATTTCACTGGTAATCAAATCCTTTTATGATGGAGTTATTAAATGTAACTACCCTTGGCTAATGGGGAAACGAGGAGTTATGCCATCTCATCCCAAAAGGAACCTGGTCGAATGTCAGGCCAATCTAAACTGCACAAAATGGGGGTCCGTTGAGAACTTTTCATGTCCATTTTATCAGTGCACTTCGACTTCACTTTGTCTTTACACAGAATAAAGTTTGCTCATCTGATGAAACCCATTACAAAGTACTTTGTGCGCAGCAATTTTTCTCACATAGGCCTATATCTTCTTTGCTAACAAACCAGTCTTGCTCCTTTACCGCCGTGAACCATCCTTTTTTTCTGGTTTAACTGAATTGCTGTCGTTTTCCCTGTGGCTGTGGAGATATGGGAGGGTGATGAAGGGATATTGGTTGTAGTGGTGCTGGTCATATACCATCGTCTCAGTGGAGCCCTCCCTGCTGTCCTGGATGGATGGACAGCTCATGTTGCAAGAGATGGGTAGTAAGGGCACTCAGCCTTACCCGCTGCTGGGTCTCTGATGTACCCAAGACGGCTTGTTTTACTGTAAATTAACTCCATTGTAACTGGAACAGTATCATGCCTTCTGGGATATCCCATAAGAGTATCCCAGGTCTCTTTGTGTGATTTTATTTTCTCTCTTTTTTTCTGGGTGTGTGTAGTTCTGTCATGTTAGTAAGAGTAAGCACTACGGAGGATGCTAGCCCTTATAGATCTGATAGATTGGCAAAAGAGGGGAGGTGTGGGGAAAGTTTCAGGGTGCCATTACCACAGCCAAAAGGTCAACAGTGTAAACAGTCATTATCCTGCTGAGTTTTTTTCACCCTTGTGGCATTCCCAATAGTAAATTGGGTAGTAAAGGTTTTAAAACATGTTAATTCTCATGTGTATATTTAGATTGCATGTGTACAAATAAATGTAATTTCTTAAGTCTTGCTCCTTATTTTATGCCTTGTGCTTACTTTTCATTGAAAAATGGCATACTGTGGAGTTACTGTATGGTAATTGTTTGCCATTTCACAACTGCAACTTTTTAAAATACTCATGCGACAAAGCAGAGCATCCATCGGAAGTGATTTCATTTTTGTTTTATTAGAAACATTTACAATACATCTTGAATCTTAAAAAAAAACAGAAACCAAAACTAATATGGCGCAGATACAATAATAAAATATCAAATTATTCACAAAAACATGTGCTAAGAAATAAACCTGCAATATCACATGCCTCTTGCGGGCATGACACACTGTAACAGTTCAAAGAAGACTTTATTTTATCAAAGTGACGGCCAGCCACATGGCAAACCCTCTCACTGATCACAGAGAAACCAGAAACTAAAGCCAGGAGATGCTGACCCAAAACTAATGCACTAAGACCACTATAAGACCGGTATGAAACACTTCTACGGTGCCGGGAGAATCTCAAGAAACACTACCAAAGACTGTCAGACTGTGGTGGCCCCTTCAGAAGAGGACGACGTGAAGGTCATTTCAGTCCCCCTGCTTCAGTCAGTTGTGGCGGAAAATACCATCCTGACATGTTGAATTGTACGACAAATATTCACTTTTAACTACCTAGTTTTGAGATTAAATAAATACATTTTTAGGTTCATCCATATGTGAAGGAATGACAATCAAGCTTTCCTTCCCTTTTTATAGAACTGGGATGAGATAATGAAAAGGGTAAAATACTGACCGTGTCACATGGGGACAGAAACGACCTCTCTTTGCTTCACCTGAAACACTTGTCCTTTTCTGTTTTCTGAAGGGGCGCCAACTATGAAACTCTACAAGGAACAACCAGCCCCAGACCCCTTGTGTTAAAACCAAACACAAAGGATCTGTGGTGTTTATCCAGTCTAGGTGACCATACAAGATACATGCAAACTAGTACGGATATGAATGTGTTGGTGTGTGTGTGTGTGGCTGGTTACCATAGATCTACTACACAGTGTGCCTATGTGCTAAACTATTGATCACTCAGCTCAGTTCTCAGCCTGTCATGTTTTCACGAAGAAACTTGAGCCTAATTTTCAGGTAATCATTCATTAAGGCTTTGATGATGTCCTCTCTTGCCTTACCAATCACAAAGGGTCCCAAGTAGTAGACATATGAATGTGTTTATCTGAATGTGTTTAACATGTGCCCCTGTGGGACACCTGAATCACTCGTTCTCAGCATTGCAATCACAACTGAAGCTGTGTTAGCATAAAAAGTTAGAGATTAATAAAAGCAAGTTAAGACTCCAGAGGAAATGTGTAATGGGGCCAGTCAGTATGGGGTTAGTCAAAGGGGAAAAGGTAAGCAAGCAGCATAGAGAGAGTGCTGATGCAAGAAATACATGTGTAATTGAGGCACAATATTGATGCTCAGTGACTAAAATACCTCCAAATCCTAAAAATATTATATTATTTTCTGTCATAATTCCACTGTGAATGCACTGGTGTTATTTTAAATAGTGCATATCGGAAGTTAAAATATAAGCTATGGAGAACCCACATCAGCTTATATTTCATTTACAATGAAATACAGTGTGGAGGTGAGTCCATAACTTTCATAAATAAAACGTATTTTATTTTTTTAACCGTTAGTAGAAACCAACTTTCCTGTGTTTAGAAATATATTAACTTCTTGTATTTTTAATTAAACAAATTTCTTGAGGTTACCCATAAATATGTTTTCATTTTAAGATTTTCATAAATAACATCCTGAAACTGACTTAATCCTCGTCTTTCTATGAAATAATAACCCATGTTAGCAAAATAGATTTAAGAAACTGTAATAATATTCATTTTTAAAGTTGCTTTCTATAAATGTATGTGGAAGAACTCTATAGACTGCGGTGAAACCTTCTCACAAATTCTTTCCAGCTCACTTTAAAATGTATAAACCAAAAGGTAAAAAGAGTGCAATGGTAATTTATTTTACATTCAAATGCATTACTTGCTCATCTTGTGATTATGATAGGTCAGAATAATTGCTTAAGTGCGTCAATTTAAAGGATGTCCTATCACTCCTTGAAAGGGGTGCTATTATTGTTATACATAATGCATAAAGAGTTGTACATTTGTTAAAGAGAAGAGAACTGTTCATAGTTTCTACGGTTACTTTAATATATTATAAAGAACACTAACAATTGAAAAAAAAGTTAATGAAATAGACATCCCCCTAAGAGTTCTCACCGCCATCTTTGTTTCTCCACTAAAGGAAGTGGAGTACTTCATATACTGGGTGACTGGGTGCATATATCAAGCTATACCTCATCTTATAAGACAGTCATTATTTGAATTTCTATATCAATTACACCTCAAGGTAAATATATGGAATTAAATATATGTCCATCTTAATTTCTTTAAAGCTTTTTATACACCTTGTGGTTAAGTTGATGAAATATGTTAATGCCATGGGATCTTAATTTTACTCTTATGTACTGGACTAAACTTCAGCTATCATACTTCGACATGGAGAATAAAGTTAACTAGAAACAATATTAAATTAAAACTGCAGTATTATTTTTGAACTCTAACAAAGGTACTGCAGGGTATTTGTGTAATCTTAACAACTTTCTTATGCATTATTCAACTATTGTTCAGTCTGGGGTCTTTGAGACAAATCTAGCCCTTCAGCTGAAATTCAACATGAATTTGAACAGAATTGTAAACAAAGACTAATCCTCATTTTCTCATTTATTATGTGTCCCTGCCCCATTCTGAAGAAACATAAACTTCCTAAGACAAGTCTAGCGTTTTCATATTAAGAGCTGTGATGAAACAAAACTTATTGACATCATTATTCCATAAATCTAAGTTGGCAATAATACCAATATAAATACAACTTAAGAGGGTGATGCATTAGGACTGGTGTCTTTGGGCAGTGATTGGATAGTTGATCACTGAAGCTACTGTAGCATAAAAAAAGACCAAACTGAAACAGGATGTCTTTATTGAGACAAGCTCCATTTCACAGATATTGACTGAAGCTTGTATGCTGTATGACTTTTGACAAAATCACTAGCGGGTTATTAAAAACAAAAGCTGTTTAATATTGTATTGACCTCAGCCACCTTCATCAATAAGTCCAAACTATGATAAGGTCGAAATGTGTTAACATTCGTAGAATTGTAAGCTTACGATTAGCAATATAATTTCTATAGATGTCCTCGAACCTCTTCCAAGGTTTTGTTCTTTGGCTACCTTTTGACCTTTTATTTTAAATCAGCTAAATGCTGGATAATGACTACTTATAACAGACAGCATAAAGAAATAATTAAATTGTGCCATCAAATCAGCTACATATGTTTTGGAACCAATCTAAAAACTGAAATATATCCTCATGATATGCTTATGGTAACTATAAACGTTTCTCCCTAAACATGAATAAATACAGAGTAATACATGTTAAATAAATGCTAGTTTCCCAAGTGATGAAAATGTTTGGCTCAATGCATTGGGCATCAGTATACGTTCATATGGAAGAGGTCTTAGATAGATCCTATGGAAATAATCCAACCTTCTGTCTTGCCATTGTGTCTACTTTAGTATGTGATTTAAGTTGTTATGACTTCCTGCTTTTGACAGACAGGAAATGCCTCAATTGTTCATGTTGTGTTCCTGAAAAGCATTGTATGTTTACACTGAAAAGCTTACTTTTACAATGCAATTGGTTTCTTCCAAATAATAGGTATTGTGATCTCAAAATTCCACATATACTAAGAGGAGGAACTCTTGAGGTTGCACTGGTGTTGGCACACCCTGTATTTGAGGTATACTTGCAGTCTTATTAATATTCAATGTTAAAAAGACGGGATTAAGCAGTCAACAATTACTAAAAGCAAGACGTAGGAAAGCAACAAAAACATGCTATTGTGCCTGAAACTGTTACTAATTAATTACATTACTCATCCTACATTGGCATAAATCCATATGCATTTTTAGAAGATATTAACCAAAATGGAATAATATTCAAATGAATCAAGATTGCGTTATGGATGGTGCTGAATTCTATGAATTTACTAAACCGGCTCTTTTGTTTACTGTTGCAGTATTGACATTATTGCTTTTCATCCTAATGTACATAAAACCTGATTCATCCAAAAGGATCTAGGAATATTTTAGAACACATTTCTTCACATATTTGAGAGAATGTATTGGTATATGTCAGTGGAAACATCAATACAGCCCTGTATTCATCATTACAGTATGTGGTATTGTGGTATTCTTATCTATATATTTGACTTGATGAAATGCTTAAGTTTATTAGATCCATACATATAAGTAGCCTATCAATATACGTCTTTATGTTTAAGGATGAGGGGACATTTTTTATATATATATATATATATAAATCAAAGTGATCTTAAAAGTCCATAAACAAACAAATTCAAAATGATATTTTCACCTTGTAAAAATAATCAAAAACCCACTTATATAGCAGGCATTTGACTGGACGTAAATTACTGATATATATATACACAGATGCGCAGAATCCTTTCTCATAAAGCACAATGCAAATTTCTCCCACAGCCTCTAAAACAGTGAGACTCTCTAAAAAGCCCTCTACATTAAACCAGTGCAAACTCAACCAAGTCATCAGTACTGACTGAATGGATGAGAGGTCTCCCATAATACCACTACTACAAGGAATAACAATAATTATATTATAAAAACATGATAGGGAAACCGTATGTGCATGTCTTTCAAAATCTATGAAGAAATATTCACCATCAGTGGTCGGTTTGGTATTAATTATATGTGTTTTCTTATAATAAGGTGCTTTACTCTATATTTTAATGTAAAGGGTTTAAGAGCCTAATTTCCCAATTCCATTTAATCCCACCCAACTCGGTTGATTCACATTATTTTCTGACAAATAGTTAGGTGAAAGTTTTTTCAAGGGGCAATACTATTGAAGGCCTACTGTATGTCACTAAACTTTCATGCCAAAGTGAAAGCAATATTTATCTTTTAATACAAAATATTCAGGCTTAAAACAAAATAAAAAAGAATAGAAAATACTATATTCAGTTAACAGCGTTATACTTCCTTGAAATTGTCATTGACAGTTCAGACCAAACCACTGTGCAGTTCTCCCCATTAATAAATGGTCAATTAATTTCTAAATATGTAATAGAATTTAGATACTCTGAAAGTACAGTTCTATTTCTTCACAGTCCATGGACAACAGGAGTGGTCTGCTGACAATACAATGGGGAAAAGGGGGGCTCTGTTGCTGCCTGGACTAGGGACAACAGTCTATTGTAACTATTCATTCTATTTTGATGGACAAAAGTTGAGCAAAAGAGTTATCCTGAAAAAACAACTTAATAGAGCAATCGTATGCAGTATTAGTGGGAGACCAGCTGAATCACCAGCATGTCCTTGTTCACCTGCCACCACCAGCAAACATGAGGCAGCAGCCTTCTAACTACCCCTCTCACAAAGACTAGATCTGCAGGTTCTCTTTTCTTTGAGAGCAGCCTTCTCTCTCTCTCCACCCCCCAAAACCCCCCTCTTATCCTCCAACGGCTCTAATCTCCCCTCCCTCCCTCTGAAATCCCCAGGCTGGGGCTAAGGCAGAGGCAAAGGGTGTGTAATTTGATTCAGCATGAGTGGTGGCTAAATGGGGCGTTTCCTCCGCTTTCCTGTCAATTACAATCGTCTGATTTCATTCTGAAGGCCCAGTGCTAGCCTGCCATTGGCTAAGCCTGTGTGTCTGTGGTGAGTGGGCAGCTGCAGGATGTCCCATACAGACAGGAGATAAGGGGGGGGGGGCTCTCTATGGAAACTTCGATCTGCACTTGCTCTCTGTCACAAAGGCCAATGGGGGGGGCGATGAACTCCAAGTGATCAGACTCCTCGTACTCTTAAATTATATATGTCTGCATGTGTTCATACCCTTATGTTATTGAGAACACATGAAGACATCTAGTTCAGTGGGGCATTTCAAAGAATTGGATCTGTGTGTCAGAATTGTACACTAGGTAATTACTGAATCTACTGACACTGTAGATATCCTTTCTTTCTCCAAAGTCCCCTCACTCTCATTTCAGAGCTGGCAGCCTGTTCAGTTGGTCTCTTTCTTTCATATGCTGCTTTTTTCTGAGTGTTGGGACAAAGGAGGCCCCTCTCCCCTTTAGGGATAGCTCAGAGCAGCAGAGAAGGAAAGAGGGAGGGGGATATGGAAGGAGGGGTCCCATTCGCCCAGCTGCACCCAGACTGGACCTTCTGTGCCTGTGACAGAGGGGTGGGGCGGTCAGCAGCCCACGCCGGGACTCTGTCTCACCCCCCATTCAGCACCAGGGTCGCCACACGGTCCGCACCTGGACCGGCCAATTTGCCTAATTATCAATGAGTCTCTCCGGGCCGTGTCCGAGCACTCCGGGCCCACGCCACTGCTGGGCCCAGATAATACGCCCCACTCAGGGAGGCAATGCATTCTGGGTCAGCTGCAGTCATTACTACTTCAACAGCCAACGATCGAACAGTAAGCGGGGGGGGGGGGCCACTCCCAAAGAAGATAGAAAAACACCTGCTTCTGCACAGCTCTGATAATTAGAGGCCTCTGAGCTAAAATACAAAGCTGCTGGACGGGGGTGGCGAGGGAGCTCTGTGGATGGTGGTACTGTATTCTAGGAGCTTTTTGCCCATTTAGGCACACTCTATTACCAATTCAGAGAACAGCTCAGTGTTTTCCTCAGCTTCTGTCCACTCTAATGGCTGACGCTCTAACTGCGCAAACCTCAGAGAGATGCCTGTCAAAAGTGGCTCTCGTTTTTGTCCTACATCGTTCAGATAACAGCTAAATTACCACATAAGACAATAAAGTGGGTATAAGTTGGCTTTGAAACTAGTCCGTCGGGGATACGGATCTCCCAAATTAGCCAACTGGACGAATTCCAAGGCTTTTGACCTCACAAATTAAATCAGTGCTTAACACCGGCGAAAGAAACATGCTTTACAAGTGCCACGAGGAACAAGCATCGCTGAAACTTTTCACCAAACTGCAGTGATATTTCAGCAAAACAATGTGTAGCATTCATTCATTCACCTCTTTGTGAAAAAGGAAATCTGTAAGACATATCTGCATAAAGAAAGGCGTTTGTCTGCTATTCTGTCCCATATTGTTACCATTCTAACAGGTGTTTAGGGAGGACTACCAGGTATAACATCGAGCTTGTAAAGGGACACAAATGTCAGAAAGATGACAATGATGGAATAGTCTGTCCTTCGATTGGAACAAATTTAGACTTTCAATGACAATATCAAAGCTTGTTCCATTTTTTTGAGCCACATTGAGGGATTTGCCTTTTCATCAGCTACGTCATTTTTCTGGATGATTGACAATCATTAATCTGACTATCCGAAACTGAGACGATTATAAGGTGCAATGAAAGATTCAATCTTTTTCCTTCTGTTTGATTTTGACTTCCCATATCATTCAGGTACAGATAAGATACCAGGGAGTTAAACTGAACCTCAATGATCACCTCCTTCCTTTTCTCCATATAAAACCACTTCATGGTAAAATAAATCTGAATCGTAAAATGTTCACGTTCCTACTACTCCGCCCATACTGTGATTCGTGAATGAAAAACAGCAGCAGTAAAAAAAACTGAAAAAATGCTAGGTACTATACTTTTCTTATAAACAAAACTTTTATAAAATATATATGTATATATATAAAAGAAAAAATTCAAAATATTTCTTATACTTTTTAGTAAAGCAAGCAGTGCCTTCTAAAATATCTGCTTGTTTTTTTAAAAAACATTTTCTGAGAAAAGAAAAGTATAATAATAATAATAATAATAATAATAATAATAGTAAATAATTGTAGAACAAACACTGTGATAAAACGAATGTTAAAAACTGACGTGGTGTTTTTTAGGAGAATATTCGGATAGCCTGAGAGACCAGGGTGTGGCACACCGGGCACTCTGGATGGTTGAGCTCACAGATGCGGATGGCACACTCCATGCAGAAGAGGTTGTGGCCGCAGGGCACCAGGGCGGCCGTCACTTTGCTCTCGAAGCAGGTCATGCAGTCCCGGAGGATGGCTGGTGGCGAGTCCGGTACAGGGAGGCGTCCAGGGAACCCCGCGCCCGAGGTTGGCTCGCTATGGGCACGGCGGGCCTGGGCATGAGGAGAGCCAGACAGAATAGTGATGCTGGTGCCTGAGGAGTTGCCGTTGTTCCCTCCACAGGGGTCAGGAAGGCCTGGAGAGAGTCTGGTCAGGGGCAGGGGCAGGCCTCCAAAGCTCTTGGAGCGCTGCTGGGCATAGAAGGCCACCTGTTTTGGGTAGTCTGGGTCTCCCCAACTCTGGGTGCCCTCTGAGCCAAAGTAGGAACAGGGCTTCTCTCCAGGGCTGTTGAAGTTGCCCTTGCTGTAGATTACGCCACCTCCTTCTCCTCCAACCATGGCATCTGAGAAGTTCTGGCGGAAGCTGCTGGTCAACGGCTTGCGCAGACCCCCCTGCAGACCCCACACTTGCTGCAGGCGGCTCTCCAGACCCCCGGAGCCTACTGGGCTGCCGCCATCCGGCCCCAAGCAGTCATTCTCGTTGTTGTGGTCATGCAGACCTCCTGTTCGGAATGCGATGTGCGCCTCGATCTCCTCACGGGCCCTCTCGGCGTTGCTAGGTGATCCCGTGATCTCGAAGACGGGGTCACGGTCTCGGCTAGGGGTGACGATGTAGGTGCAGGTTTGCTGTTGGATGCGTTTGATGGTGGAACCCTTGGGCCCCACCACCAGCCCCACCACGCGGTAGGGCACCCTCACCTGGATGGTGGTCTGGCCCGGCAGGGGCGCAGGCGGTGAACCGCTGAAGGACACACCCAGCTTGTTGCGGGAAGCTCGAAGCATGGAGAAGTGCTCGGCGGCAGAGATGATCTCGCGCCGGGCCAGGGCCACATCCTCCTTTCGGCCCGTGATGAGAAACACAGGCTCCTCGCCCCTCACCGGGGTCTTGATGTAGGTGTTGGTCTTGGCCCGCAAGGCTTTGATCTTGCAACCTGCAGAAACAAAAGACAAAGTTTTTAAAAAGCCACGGACACAATTTTTATTCAATTTTCTGAAACACTCATCGAAGATTAGGAATTTGGAATAGCTAAGATTGTTACTACTACATGGTAATACAAAGCATTTTTTTATGTTTTTTCTTCTTCTATGGAAACAAAGACAGAATTTATAGTTGACCTTTGACATACCTTTTTAAAAGATGGCAAATTTTGGTCTAAAATGCTCACAACTTCAGAGTTTTTGGACAGTCCAGCAATGTTCACTAGTCATTATCCCCTTTACAACATTTTACAGTATTACACTTTTTTCCCCCATTTCTGCCAAGATTATCATTACTAAGTCACATGTTTTCACATGGCATCAAGTCTCAATCTGCTGTACAATCTGAAACAATTGAAGAGACTGTAGACCTCAAAGTAGAACACCCCATTATTTTATTTCCTATATCTAACATTGCTAAACAGATGAGTTATTGTACCCATTTCCAAAGGACATCAGAACTATTATGTGCTATGGCTACAGTTATGGAGGCATTCAACAGTGTTGCCACGAACAACCTGCCCCTCTCCTTGAACTGACAAGTCTGGTACCTCCGGTCCACACATACATCATTTTTGGGTCATCTATTGCAGTGCATATGTTCTGATTTTGATCAGTGCGTAAAAGCTGACAATATTAAGTGCTTTTAGCGAGAGTCTAGATTTGAGAGAGTACAGGCTAATGCTATATCATGTCAAATTACCTTCGGCTCTAATACTGAGATGAGGTAATAATACAAGAGGGGAATAAAAAATGAGTAATTGTAGAGTAGGGTGGTTAAGAGCTCTTGAGGTCAAGAGGGATATGGTAAACACAGCCGTACACTGTATATTACACCCAACAGGAAACGGCATGCAACGCCCCACTACGGCAGCCTGTGGTGACATATACGCAGGTGTGCAGCTACCGTTCTCATTCTGAAATGCAAGTTTATGTTCCACCCCTAAGAATCCCTGAGTGTCTCCCCTTAGCAGTGACTTTAAGAGGCTTATGTATGTCCGTGGTCTGGTAACAATAACTAGCAATTTATTCAATGGTCAGGTCTCAGCTCGTTTTTCTGAGTAGCACTACAAATCACAGCACACCATTACATCAGTAGCCTAAACACGCTTTACTTTACTTTATTTATTAAAATGTTGTTTTACCAGGGACAGTGCACATTAATCAACATTACTATAAAAGTGCCCGTTTTAGACAGACTGCTTATTTCCAACTGCAGTCCCTGGGCAGGAACTTTAGCAGTGTGGATCAAATGTCTGAACACCTCTAACAGAGGGAGATGTGCTTCCCTAATGCTACCAAATAGCCCCACTTACTAGGGCACTAACTTCAGAAGCCTGGATGGCACTGACTGAGTGACTCAGTGAGGCTCTGAGGGCTGAAGAGCTCAAACTACATTTATTATTTATTTATTGAGGACGATGGCGGTGGCGATGTTAGTTGGGGTTCAAGCATGATGGTGTTAGATGGAACACTCAGGCTTTATAATATGTATGATAGTTATTTAACATATATGTATGACAGTTATAACTCATGCAATAACCACAATGTTATTATGTTAAACCACATGTTAACTTAGGATAGAAGGTTTTGTGATCCTTTGGAGCAGGAAGGTGAATATTTAAGTTGAGACCAATAGGCGACGTAAAACTTAAAACTATGAACAGAGGAGACAAAGAAAGGGACTCCACTGGAATCTTTACAATTTCCTTCAGGCAAATGACAAAGATCATTCTAGATCATTCCACAACTGTATGCCATGTCTTTCATATGGAGAGCATGCTTTCCAGTACTGTGTGCATTGTTAGTGGCGCATGCACAGCAAACCCACCCTTGACCTAAAGTCGTAATAATTACAGCCCTCGATGACACAAAAAGCATCCTCCGGAATCAGTTCAAATGACTTTGACAAAGGAGAAAATGATAACATTCGCCTCTCCAGGACGGGACATTGACTTGCCAGATTCACCAGGCAGTAGTCGACCCTGGGAAGGAGGGCATTGAATGTGAACTAACTAACGAGGCCCTGAATCAAAAGAGCTCATCCCCAATCCCCCAAATCAGTACTTCTCAGTCAACACAAAGCCCTCTGCTGCACTTGTGCTCACTGGATCCACCATCCGGCTGTCTTCAGTTACCCTATTAAAACACTTCAGAGTAACGAACAGGAGACGCACAGGAAGATGAGGGCACTTAACGGCACAACAAAAAACAGATCCCCCACATCTGTGGAAAAAATGGAGTTGAAGCAAATGGTCTCTGCTGCCTTGGACCCACTTGACATTGTGGGGACCTGTGGATTTGTGTAAGCCCAAAAACATGAATTAGGATCCACTGGCTGAATTGGTTTCCCTTAACCCCCCCCCATTAGGTAAGGGAGACCTTGGTTTGGGTGTGACTCCCTTTTAATGCCCAGTGCCTCTGACCCACCAACAATCGACCCATCCATTTATCCCTGCTTGTCTAACCAACCCCTCTGTATCGTTTGGACTCATCACAACAGAGCCAGTCAACATTAGGTGCAGTCAAACAAAAACAACCATGTAGCACAAAGCAATAAGTTGCTGGTTCTGAGAGTTGTACAGGTTACAAGCAATCTGGAGAATCAATATATTACAGTCTGATAAATAGCCAATTTGAGTTGATCACAATAACAATATGGGCAATAGGTTTTAAAAAGGCAACATATTTTGTTATTATTTTATATCAGAAAATATAAGAACCACACAACATTCAACTCGACACGTTGGTCCAACTTCTGGCTGAGTCACGCTTCGATTCCTATTATCATCCCAAGTATCTACGGGTAACACTGCCTAATAAGGTACCCCTCCCCTCACTTTCACACCTTTGTTTGACAGCTGCTGTCATTCAAGTTCATGTCGAGGTCTTCGACAATTACTCAATACACAGATATATTCACCTTAAATCTGGGAATTCACTTTTAAACTGCTCAAGAAAAGAGAATATAGAGAAACACACTTGCCATTGTCTAATTGTGTCACTGGGGCAGTCAGCAACAAAAACAATTAACATAATTTGAATTTACGAAACCGAAAACAACAGCTTGAAAACATCAATCGTCACTCAAATACAAGCTCTATTCACAATAAAGATAGTAAATAATTTGTAAACATTTCAGGGCGAACCAGATTCCTCCGTTACCAGCAGCACGTTGCGTTTTTTTTAACAGTCTCGCGCGTTCAGACGACAAAGGAAGCAAGTGCTATCCCTGCCTGAAGTGTGCGTCTGTGAGCTGACATTGATGGCTGGATGTAGAATAATGCGCCCATGAGGTAACGGTTACAGTCCTGCTTTGTGTCTCCCCACGTTTGAAATTCACTCGAAGGACAACAGAACTGAGCCTAGTTGCAACAATGTTGCAGTTTCTGCCACTGTATGTTAACTTGAAACAGATTTGTTACCATGCCAAAGAGTGGTAAGGAAGCCTGTGTAGAAGAATACAACAAAAAATAACACCACTCCCTTTTCTATATCAATAACACCAGCTAACGTAACAGTTATAGAGCGTTATCAAAACACCCTACAAACTACTGTGAGACACATTAAGCTCAGAACTGCAACATAACTTTCAATAGGAACATTTGGTTGGAATCTTTACCTTGTCTCCCCACTATTTCGGCCACATGTTCTGAGCTGGGCACGGGGACGCATTCTGTTATGTTGCAGCCTCGTCCTTTCGTCTCACTTGAAGAACCCTCGTACAGGACACATAACTTGTTCTTCCCTTGCAAAAGCCCTGTGTCACCAATACCTACGCCAATATTATTGGTATGGTTATGATGGTTATTGTTATTGTTACTCCGATCCTGTACTCCCGTTCCAGGAGCCCCACCACCGTCCTCGCCTTCACCAAGCCCCAGTAGAGACAGCTGGCCCAGCGCGACCCTCAGGGCACGGGAGTCGTCTTCTTCCTCGTCGGGTGGCACTAGGAGACCTTCGCTTCCGTACCCGGAGCCGGCTAGATCCCCACCGTAGCCCCCATTTTTCTCCATGATCCCTGCTAGAACCAGCAGGCTAGGCATGGCTAACAAAAGAGTGTGAGACAAAGACAGGGGAAAGAGACTGGAGAAACAGCACCCGTGCCGCCTCCCCGCCCCCTCCTCCTTCCAATTCTGCCTCTGCGCTAGTCCCTCCCATAGACCTGCCCCTCTCTCTGTCTGCTATAGGCCTACTTGCAATACAGTATTCTCTCAGCTCTAGGCAAACGGGACACAACGCCGTCTGAACGGAGAGGGGCTAGGCGATGCATCACTCCACCCCGTCTGGTACACAGTCCCCTCCTTGCTGAGACAAAACGCACCGCCCTCCCGTTATACCATTCCGTCTCAGGTTCCCAAGCCTGTGGCATCTCAAAAACCAACCCCCGCGTTTTTCCTCACGTATGGAAAAAATAAAAAAATATTCCCTCCACCTTTCCTTTGTCCATATCAGCCATGCGTTAGATCCAAGCAACGCTACTCATTCCCAATCCCTGCAATGCAAGTCCGCAACGGTATTTGTTACTGTAGGCTACTTGTACAAGGATGCATGGGCTATAGTTTAATAATTACCCCTCAATAAAATGTCAAAAGTGGATGCATTTAGGATTGTTTCCCGATTCAAGTTCAAGTGGGACGCAGTAGCCTACTGAGGGATAGATGGACTTTGGATGGAGTTTATTTGTGAAACCTTAACGACTTCGTTCACTGTATTGGGGAGGATTTGCGTTATTCTGTCTATCGAGAATGAATGAGTTAAGTGACATATTTCGGGGTTCCGCCCACCCCACTCGTCGTGGGTTGCGGCAGGTCACCGCGTTGTTGTCTCGGGCGCCGTTGCGCATGGGGGCTGTAACGTAGGAGGAGGGGGTGAGGAGGAGAGGAGAAAGGGAGTTGTCAGACAGGCGTTGCAGACCCTGTGCAGCAGGGATCTTTAAAAAAATGTCGTTACATATTTCCCGTAAGCAGAGCTCTGGCTTGCAGCATTTCTTGCCTGGCGCGAACAAAGAACCGCGTTTGCCTCGCGAAATCTACATACCAAAATGTCCTCTAGAGAAGCCACGCCTGGCGGCATGGTTGTATAATAACACAAAGACACATGTGCTTAGTAGTAATAATAATAACACAAATAATAGTACAATTGAATAATACAATCTATATCCAGTGTTTTAAGTTAAAATGTCTCCAATGTCTCATTTCACAAGTGAACAATACAAACTCTCAATAGTGAATTGGAGCGGAACAGTAGTCTATATCTAATGTAGCCTATAGTGCCTGTCGCGGGCGCAGTGTGGGTGCGCATGGCAGTGTTGTGGCAAACTGTGGGGGGCATCACTGCTTGTTCTCTTACCAACCACGATACGGTTAATTTGATCGGTAATTTACCGTTTCCATTACTTCTTACTGTGCACTTCGCATAAGCAATTATGTTATCTTGCTGTTTCTGGTTTCTTTCGAACTAACTGTGGAAACCTTGACGTTTGTCACCAAAGCCACCCTCAAATGGGTGATATGTTCAGCACTGACAAAACTATAGTTAGCCTAACCGATTATGAATATCATCGAATGATTTGATGCTCTCATTGTATTATCAAAGTGGATATGGTTTGGCTGGACTGGTTTAACCAGATTATCTGAGGACTTGAACCCCACTGAGTGAGTTCAATTAATCACTTGTCATCATGTACTGTATGTGGCTGTCATGCATTACATTGCTGATAACAACAACAACTCTCCTTCATTTGGGATGTGACAGACTGGGTATGTGATCAGACAGTCTGCCACTAATTTCATGGGCACAAATCCCTATACAATAACTATACCTAATAATGTGGTAATCCAGCAGTATTACATGTTCATAATGAATGTTTAGCCTAATACATTGATAAAACACTAATTTATAACCATGATGATGTTTACGCCATAATTGTTTTTTTTCAACCATTACAATTGGAGTATGTATGAAACTGAGAAACAATTACTCAATAACTCATTATTTAATTAATGATTTATTTAGTTATATGCCATTTATTTAACAGGGACAGTTCACATGAATCAGTAAATGTTCCAATGTTCACATTACTGTACTGTAAATGTGCCTGAGTCTGCAGATGAGCTCATTTTTTCATCCATAATCTCTGCAATTAATTTGTAAATAGTTCAAACATTTATTTTTTAAATCCCTCAACTTTCTCTTCTGTTCACATGAGACACTGACTGAGTCACTACAGATGAGTAGGCCATGTCATGTGTTGAAAGACACTGTCACAACAAAGGTCAGTTCAGGTGTACCTGTGCATAAAATCATAGTCTAGAGAGTCTAGACTCTGACACCTGCCTTGGGTGCGAATCAGAAAGGGGTGCTCTCCCAAGGCTGGCCCATTAGGAGAGGGGAACTAATATGTACAAAGGAATACAGGATTAAAAACCCTGTATTAGTCCACCTAACCCCAAGGACTCTATGACAACAACAGCACCAACAGCCGGATTGCTGGGGATGAATAAAGGACTGGGGGAGGGGGTCTGTATCCCCCTATCCCAGCAGAGAGGCTTGAGGGCTGGGGAGAGTGTGAGGATTGGGGAGAGGCTTTGTGGCAGACGCTGGAGAAGGAACAGCTTCTCAGTGACACACAGAGCCAGTGTTGTCCAAGAGGTCATCTGCCTCCATTAATGGGGTCTGCAGGGAGCCCAAGGCCCAATCAATAAAGAGGACAGATCAGGGATAATCTTTCCCCCCCACCCCAGTCTGTCTGGGTGTCTGGGGCTCTGGGTTATGGGCCTGTTTGTGATGATACTGTATTCCTTACATTATTTCTCTCTATAAACCTACATTTACGGATCCTGATCTGACCCCACCCAGGACAAGTTTCACACAGTATGCCGCTAAAAGGTCAGACACAGCAGGCCTGGTTTACATCCAGATGTTATTACCTAGTAGTTTGAGTGTACAAACTCATCAGCTGTGCGTGTATGGAGGATGCTTGATAAAACCCAGAGTGCTGAGGTCATGTTACATGCCCACATAAAAAACTCTCAATGATCTTGACCATCTGGCTGTTTGATTATGCCTGTCTCCCTTCTGCACCCTCTGAAAGGGAAGCTGCATCTGTGGGGAGGTGCTTTGGTTTACTGTGCCACAGAGACAGACAACAATCTCTTTGTCCAAAAACTCATGCAAACACCGTATCCACCTATGGACAGTGTCTGTCTTTCAAAGTGGACTTAATGGAGTGTAAAGACATCTTTAAGAAACCCCCAAGGGGCATCCCTTTGATTTTCATGTCCAGATGTCCTTTCATGACATGTTTGGTGCCCCACTGTCTCCTGAATGATGCTATGAGCACAATGGAGATGTTGGCCTGGCGCCAAATGCTGATGTCATACAGTGAACCAGCACATGTGGATGACGTAACTCCTCCTGCATATGATGACACCATGTCATATCTTGCACTAATATCTCATTCTAAGCTGAATATAGCCTAACATGCCCTGCATTGCATCAGCTTTGTGCAGACAAGACGGCAATAGTGTCCTCTGTAAGAGGATCAGTTTAATATTGCAGATTATTTCACATAAATCATAATCAGTTAGCTTGATTTAGACAAACATGACACTTATCAATATGTTATTCACTTAAACCTGGTCCTTACTGGTTTTATTTGCCTCTTTGACTTTATCCAATTGATTGTGTTTTTTCCCTGAACACTCTAGAAGTTGTCAATGAAACGGCAGCATTTTCTCAATGAACGGCAATCCATAAATACAGCCCCATAAAACTTCTTTGTGAGTGAGGCTGTTAATGTGTTTCTCTCGCTACAAGGCAAGCTCCATTTACTGTATGTGAGGGAATGTGTTTAACAGGAGAGTGGTAGGATTGGTGTGACAAACATATCCACACCAAGGTCTATTCAACACCCTCTTTCGCTATTAAAGGCATGATCCTCCCCAACAACTCCCTGGACAGGCATACACTCACTCACTTTCTCTCTTGCACACACACACACACACACACACACACACACACACACACACACACACACACACACACACACACACACACACACAGACACAGACACAGACACACACACACAGACACAGACACAGACACACAGACACAGACACACACACAGACACAGGCTTATGGAGATTGGGAAAACTGGTCTCAGCTGGGAATATGAGTCAGGTGGCTATGACTTCATCGCTTTTCTTGGGTATTAGGTCACCCCCCCCTCTCTCTCTCTCTTAGCAAACTGATCACATCGATGCTCAGCAGGTAGTGACACACCTAGTGATGTGTACGGTTCACCTCACCTCATGTTTTCCGCTCTCTAATGACATCACCCATAAGAGGCTGAGGTCAGATTGTAATTAATTATAGGCAATATTTGATATCAATGTGTAAAATAGTTTTCCTTTCAAAAAGCAGTAATGAAATATGTTAAAAATAAGCTTTTCTGTGTTTTTTGTATACATATTTCTGGCTCTATGCACACTCACTAGACTCTACCGACACACTCAACACACATACTACACTGACACTCCAACACGCACACACACACACATCCACATTGACACCAAACACACACACAGACAGTCTTTTATACTCTTTCACACTCATCTCATGCGCTGCTACTACTCTGTTTATTATCTATCCTGATTGCCTATTCACTTTTAGCCCTACCTACATGTACATATTACCTCAATTACCTCAACTACCTCGTACCCTGCACATTGACTCGGTACCGGTACTCCTTGCATATAGACTCGTTATTGTTATTTTATTGTGTTACTATTTTCCTAATTTTATTTAGCACATTTTTATTATTACTTATACATTTTTCTTACTTTTAACTCTGCATTGTTGGGAAAGGGCTCGTAAATAAGCATTTCACAGTAAAGTTTACACATGTTGTATTCGGCTCTTGTGACAAATAAAATTTGATTAGATTTGAAATGTTTTCGGGAGTACCTCAACAACAGAATGGTGTGGGCATATACTGATCATAAAGAATATTATTGACAGTAGACCGCTGATTGGCCAGCTGAGAAAGACATCATTCTCTATGAGGAACTAGCAAGCATTTTTTTAAATGGTCTGTTTGAGATACAAGTGTTTTTTCCCACTTTATGCTTTCATTATTTGGGGTTATGAGTTAACAGAACAGAGTTAACAGAATATAACATTTTTAAATGGAGACTTTCACTGGACAGTTACCAGTTGTCACAGGCGTCGTAAGAAGGAGACCAAGGTGCAGCGTGGTGAGCATACATTTCTGTTAATTAGGTAAATGTCGCCAACAAAACACAGAAATGACCGTGAAGCTTAACTTAGGCTATGATGCCTCTAACAAAGTAAACTACCCACAAAGACAGGTGGGAAAAAGGGTTACCTAAGTATGGTTCCCAATCAGAGACAACGATAGACAGCTGTCCCTGATTGAGAACCATACCCGGCCAAAATAAACAAAAACATAAACATAGAAAATCGAACATAGAATGCCCACCCCACCACACACCCTGACCTAACCAAATAGAGAAATAAAACGGCTCTCTAAGGTCAGGGCGTGACACCAGTGGTGGAAAAAGTAACCAACTGTCATACTTGAGTAAAAGTTAAAGATACCCTAATAGAAAATAAATCAAGTAAAAGTAAAAGTTACCCAGTAAAATTGTACTTGAGTAAAAGTCTAAAAGTATTTGGTTTAAAATATACTTTTTGTATTGAAAGTAAAAGTAGAAATAATTTCAAATTCTTTTTATTAAGCAAACCAGATGGCACGTGGGGCACACTCCAACACTCAGACATCATTTACAAACAAAGCATGTTGGTTTAGTGAGTCCGCCAGATCAGAGGCAGTAGGGATGACATAGTATGTTCGGTTGATAAGGGCGCGAATTGGACTATTTTCCTGTCCTGCTAAGCATTCAAAATGTAAAGAGTACTTTTGGGTGTCAAGGAAAATGTATGGAGTAAAAAGTACAATATTATCTTCAGGAATGTAGTGAAGTAAAAGTAGTCAAAAATATAAATAGTAAAGTACAGATACCCCCAAAAACTGCTTAAGTAGTACTTTCAACTATTTGTACTTAAGTACTTTACACCACTGACAGTTACTTTAACCTATTGTACTTTTTCTGGTCTTTTTGTGTGTTTTTTCTAGGTGAACAAAGTCATAATGCCTAACAAAGCAGTGTACATACATAGAAAGTTGGGTTACAGATGTAACCTTGGTTCTCTGAGTAGAATAAGGGGCCGCCAAATGACCTATGGGAACTCCTTCCCCTTCACGGGATGTGATTTAGATGCTTAATATCAAATATGTATACATCTACAGTCACGCCACACCCTTACTGTACCTACGTGACATGTCACTATAAAAGGCAGTATGACATACTGTCTATTACATCACTTGAACTCCATGGAGGTGGAGGAACAACTTGAAAGCTTGGTGACCCATTACTCTACTCAGAGAACCCAGGTTACATCCATAATCCACCGTTCTCTTTCATTTTCGTAACTGGTCACCAAACGACCTATGGGAAAGGCTGTACCAAAGAGATCTTTCGAACAACAGAGAGGGATGACTCACCATTTAACTTATTCCAGATGAGTCCTTATATCCCCCACAGGATGCAACATAATATAGTTACTCAACAGGGTAACACAAAATTTCAACTGTGGTATACAACCGTATACACACGCAAGCTGAAAGCTAGAACTTACAACATGAGGCTTCAATTGGGTGCAACAGCACCAAGACTAGACGACCTCTGTATTAATTTTGCTCAATGATGGTTGATAAGTACAAGGTTCACGGTATGTTCACTTATCTGTGTTCAAAGAGCGTGCAGTGTCCAGAACCACAGACGCCACTGATGGTGTGGACATAACATTGAGTCTTTAGTTCCTCATGAAAGTCATGGTTGTTGCCCAACTTGCAGCAGCACATATAGAGTCCAGTGAAGCCCCTCTAAACAGTGCCCATGAAGTGGCTGTCTGGAGGTCTACTTGCTGCAGCGTGTGATTTTGACACTGCATTGGTAATCCAATGTGCCAGTCTCTGCTTCCCCTTTGGTGTTAGCCCCATAACACACAAAAAGCTGTTCTGTTTGACAAACAGTTCTTGTTGCAGCAAGATAGACACTCAGTGCCCTAACCGGGCAAAGTGAATGCAACTCACAACTCCTGTGAGAAGTGGGGAGGTGGGTGAAATGCTGCTATGATTAAGGGCTGGTTAGCATGTGATGATGAAAGCACATTAGGAAATAATACTGGTTTTGTCAATCTTGACTGAGAGCTCACATAGCTCAAGTGAAGAGTGGCTCAAATGGTGGGCTCATAAGTGATAGTAGGACAACACCTGACTCCCATGAGGGTACTGAAGGAGCCTTGGGGGGGCCGTAGCCTGTGGGCACCTTTCATGAATTGCGATACTAGAGGGTGTGCCCATGATGATGCAACCGAAATCTGGTCATGACCCATAGAGATGGCTTCCATATACACCTTCAATGTAGATGGGGTCTTCCCTGCAGTCATAAGCTCCTGGAGGAAAGTCAAAATGACAGAAATTGGTCAGGAAGATGGCGATTCTGTATGGTCGACAGATCACCTCCTGAACACGTTCCACTTTTAGGAATACAGGGTTCACGTAGAGCAGGCCTGGACAATTCCAGTCCTTCAGGGGCCTGATTGGTGTTACACTTTTCCCCCATCCCTAGCAAACACAGCTGATTTAAACTAATTTCATTTTTAACTGAAGATCATGATTAGTTGATTATTGGAGTCAGGTGTGTTAGTTGGGGCTGGGATAAAAGTGTGACACCAATCAGGCCCCCAAGGACTGAATTTGTCTAGGCTTGGCGTAGAGGATGCTCTGGCTGCCTGAATTGTATTAATTACCAAGGAGGGCAACACTGCAGCTACAAGGCGGTCACGTTTGGAGGCCACACCCACAACTTCAGTATGCTGGGTTTGGAGTTCCCATGGTTGGGAGGTTGTCAGCTATACAAGGTCTGAAAACCAGTGCTGCTGTGGTCAATGTGGAGTAACAAGTAGAACTGACTCGCTCATGAGACTGATCTTTCTCAAGACCCGAGGGAGCAAGAGAATTGGTGGAAACACATACAGCAGCCCCCTTGGCCATCTGTGTGGCCGAGGCGGCCTGATTGACCCTTTATTGAGAACCAAATAGGACAATAGGTTGAGTCTTGTGATGCGAGCAGATCGACAATTGTTCTTCCGAAACGCACCCAGATCTTCTCCACTACTGTAGTCTGAAGGAAGAGGGCCTCCTCTGGAGAGAAGGTCTGCTGCCTGATTCTCCACCCCTGGCAGGTGTATCACCTTTGTTATCTGGTGCAGTTCCATTTTCCTCAGTCCGCCCCGGTGGTTGATGTGTGCAACCACGGATGTGTTGTCTGTCAATATCAGTACATGATGTCCTCTCAGTACTGGGAAGAAGTGCCAGAATGCAAGGTGAACCGCATTGAGCTCCAGTACGTTGATGTGAGGCATTGTCCATGGTGCTGACCATACATCATGGACCACTGACTGGTTCAAGACTGCTCCTCATCCCTGTAGGGAGGCATCTGTGGTCATAGTAACCCGGTGTCATGTCTACTCCCGCTCCCCCGCTCCGGCACTCGACATCGCCGGTCTACTAACTACCGGTCCTGGCAACTCATCATTAGGCACACCTGTGCCCCATCATTAGGCACACCTGGACTTCATCACTACCCTGATTACTTCCACTTTATCTAGCACTCCGTGGTATCACCCATCAGGCAGTATTGTTTCTGTTTTCATGTTCAGACGCTTCTCCTGTTTTTGTATTCTCTCTATGTTCATTCTGATGAAACTCACCGACTGCACATGCTTCCTGACTCCCTGCGTCTATGTCACATCTGGTTGTGAACGGCACCTAGGAGAACTCCACTTGGAGTTTGAAATGCTCGGGGCCACCATTGTATTGCTCTCCAGCAACTCATTGAAATTGCCAGCGTTTTGTGTTTGTCCCTTCTGTCATACTAACGCTGTATTGGCCGCATGTGGAGCAAGCCTAATGGTACAAAATGGACTGCAGCTGCTAGGCGTCCTAGGAGCCTCTGACTCTCTAGCGCCGTCACCTGTTTTCTCAGTTTGAATGTTGAAAGACAAGTTGTCAAAGATACCACTCTTTCTGGAGAGTGTTTCTCGAAAGATTTGATTGTCCAATGTCAAGCCCAGAAAGTGCACACATTGAGTGGGGACTAGATAACTATTTTCCGAGTGAATTGTTAGTCCCAACTCGGAGAGGTGATGTGAGACCATGAATGTGTGTGCCAAGGCTTTGTGACCCTGCACATATTACACATCGTGTGGAGTTCCCATAGGTTGTTTAGCGACCCGTTACGAAAACGAAAGAAAACCACAGATAAATGTAGGTAATAAAGTAATCAATGTAGCCTACAGTATCAATATTAATTCAGATTCTGTATTCATACATTTTTTCTTTCAATTCTATGAGCATGGTCATTATTTTCTGGCATTTAGATTAGGTATATTAAATAATCCAGACCCTTGTTTCAAACAACATTATGGATAGATTTCAGTTATTGCATTTATGGAAATCTGATGACACCAAATGCTGTTATATGCTAATTGATCAGTGCAATGGGAAAAAGTGAAAATGTCATCTCACCTCCTCTGTCTGGCCTTGCCCTTGACCCATGGTGATATGGGCCGGTTTCCAAAAAGCATCTTAAGGCTAAATTCATCTTAGAATCATAGGATCTTATGGTTCTAACAAAGAACTTAGCCTTAAGATGCTCGTTGGAAACCGGGCCCAGATCTACCATGGGATTTCGGGCCCAGATCAGAAACTGAACCCAGATCCCGTAGCCTACTACGTTGGCTGATAATTTAAGAAAAGTCTCAACTTAAACTAAGAAACACACAGAGCTTGCCTACAGATAATCTGCCTCATATTTAACCCCATTTTCTGTTTTACTGTTTTACTGTGAAATTATCGACAATTCATTCAGGGTGCTCGCCTCTTGAATTGGAATTTGAACTAGTTACAAAGTATTTTTACGTAATCTACTACCTGCCACTTCAGGGACCAGTGGGAGGAAAGTGTTTGGAGAAAGTGGATCCCTGCCTTTTGGCTGATCCATATGTAGCCTTAGGCTGGGTAGAAAATAAGTTGGGTACTTTTAAATAGGTGAAGTTGTGAGGACAGATGCTGGGAGACGAGAAGCAAGTACATGGAGTGAAGATTTAATGGATAAACGGACATATAACTAAACAAGAACAGCGTCTGGACCGGGAACAAAATGACATTAATGCAGACATGGGGAAGAAACGGAGGAAGTGACAGATATAGGGGAGGCAATCAATAAAGTAATAGAGTCCGGTTGAGTCCCATGAAGCGCTGATGCGCCTAACGATGGTGACAGGTGTGCGTGATGATGGGCGACATGGTGCCCTCGAGCGCCAGAGCGGAGAACAGGAGCAGGCGTGTCAGTACCCGACGTCCCACCTGGGCGAGCCTGACGGGCTTGCCTGCAGTGTGGAAGCCCGACGAGCCAGCTGAGGCTTGGGAGCCCGATGAGCCGGCTGAGGCATGGGAGCCCAACGAGCCAGCTGAGACATGATGTGGGATGGGAGCCTGATGAGCCGGCTGAGGCATGGGAGCCTGACGTGCCGGCTGAGGCATGGGAGCCCGACGAGCCAGCTGAGACATGATGTGGGATGGGAGCCTGATGAGCCGGCTGAGGCGTGGGACCCGACGTCACCCCCCAAAAAAAAATTACAACTCCCTGATGCTTACCAATATTGGTTTTTGCATTCTGTGTGGACAGACGCTGGGAGACGAGAAGCAAGTACAGGGAGTGAATATTTTATGGACAAACGGACATAGAACAAAATAAGAACCGCGTCTGGACAGGGGGAACAAAACAACATTAATGCAGACACGGGGAAGAAACTGAGGAAGTGACAGATATAGGGGAGGCAATCAATAAAGTAATAGAGTCCAGGTGAGTCCCATGAAGTGCTGATGCGTGTAACGATGGTGACAGATGTGTGTAATGATGGGCCACCTGGCACCCTCGAGCGCCAGAGAGGGGAGCGGGAGCAGACATGACAGAAGGTAGCTCGAAGTGGACGTGACGATTTTCTGTGTTTCTTCCGTCCAGAGGAAGCAGACTCTTCACGTCACGTGACTAGGGACAAGACCTGTGACTTGCTTTGCTCTCCGGAGCAGTACACCTTTGAAAGGAGTGATTACTGGGGTGGCATTAATTGTTGAGATTAGACAACTGAAATTGAAAATTCCCTGTTTTTGTGATGCCCGCCATTTTTGTGAGATGCAGTCCTTGTGGTGAAACTGAGAAGACATTACATTGTCTGTCCTTTTGAGTTTTGAAGCTGACCTGATAAAATAATGTAAAGATACAGTGCCTTGCGAAAGTATTCGGCCCCCTTTAACTTTGCGACCTTTTGCCACATTTCAGGCTTCAAACATAAAGATATAAAACTGTATTTTTTTGTGAAGAATCAACAACAAGTGGGACACAATCATGAAGTGGAACGACATTTATTGGATATTTCAAACTTTTTTAACAAATCAAAAACTGAAAAATTGGGCGTGCAAAATTATTCAGCCCCTTTACTTTCAGTGCAGCAAACTCTCTCCAGAAGTTCAGTGAGGATCTCTGAATGATCCAATGTTGACCTAAATGACTAATGATGATAAATACAATCCACCTGTGTGTAATCAAGTCTCCGTATAAATGCACCTGCACTGTGATAGTCTCAGAGGTCCGTTAAAAGTGCAGAGAGCATCATGAAGAACAAGGAACACACCAGGCAGGTCCGAGATACTGTTGTGAAGATGTTTAAAGCCGGATTTGGATACAAAAAGATTTCCCAAGCTTTAAACATCCCAAGGAGCACTGTGCAAGCGATAATATTGAAATGGAAGGAGTATCAGACCACTGCAAATCTACCAAGACCTGGCCGTCCCTCTAAACTTTCAGCTCATATAAGGAGAAGACTGATCAGAGATGCAGCCAAGAGGCCCATGATCACTCTGGATGAACTGCAGAGATCTACAGCTGAGGTGGGAGACTCTATCCATAGGACAACAATCAGTCGTATATTGCACAAATCTGGCCTTTATGGAAGAGTGGCAAGAAGAAAGCCATTTCTTAAAGATATCCATAAAAAGTGTTGTTTAAAGTTTGCCACAAGCCACCTGGGAGACACACCAAACATGTGGAAGAAGGTGCTCTGGTCAGATGAAACCAAAATTGAACTTTTTGACAACAATGCAAAACGTTATGTTTGGCGTAAAAGCAACACAGCTCATCACCCTGACCACACCTTCCCCACTGTCAAACATGGTGGTGGCATCATCATGGTTTGGGCCTGCTTTTCTTCAGCAGGGACAGGGTAGATGGTTAAAATTGATGGGAAGATGGATGGAGCCAAATACAGAACCATTCTGGAAGAAAACCTGATGGAGTCTGCAAAAGACCTGAGACTGGGATGGAGATTTGTCTTCCAACAAGACAATGATCCAAAACATAAAGCAAAATCTACAATGGAATGGTTCAAAAATAAACATATCCAGGTGTTAGAATGGCCAAGTTAAAGTCCAGACCTGAATCCAATCGAGAATCTGTGGAAAGAACTGAAAACTGCTGTTCACAAATGCTCTCCATCCAACCTCACTGAGCTCGAGCTGTTTTGCAAGGAGGAATGGGAAACAATTTCAGTCTCTCGATGTGCAAAACTGATAGAGACATACCCCAAGCGACTTACAGCTGTAATCGCAGCAAAAGGTGGCGCTACAAAATATTAACTTAAGGGGGCTGAATAATTTTGCACGCCCAATTTTCAGTTTTTGATTTGTTAAAAAAGTTTGAAATATCCAATAAATGTCGTTCCACTTCATGATTGTGTCCCACTTGTTGTTGATTCTTCACAAAAAAATACAGTTTTATATCTTTATGTTTGAAGCCTGAAATGTGGCAAAAGGTCGCAAAGTTCAAGGGGGCTGAATACTTTCGCAAGGCAATGTATGTAGTTATCCAGTGAGAGCTTTTGTGCCGAACACATTAAGGTGTTAGAGATGCCAAGCTTATGATCATGTTGTAGCAGTGTGTAGGAAGGAGATTCCAAGATGTGAGAAGTGTGTAGGAGGGCATGGGACGAAGGAATGTGTAGTATCGGTGTAAAAAACTGTGTGTCAATTGTCGGGGTGCCCATGTTGCTGGGGATCAGATGTGCCCGGTGCGAGAAAGATAGGTTGAGGTTGCCAGGGTTAGAGTAGAACAGAAAGTGTTGTATGCTGAGACAGTGAAAAGAGTAGAGGATGATGGGTCAAGTGTGAGTAGTAGGCCTAGGGTCAATACAGAGTGATACGAATTTGTGCTTCAGTAAGGTTGGCTTCTTAGTGTTTATTGCCATGGTTATCAACTGTACTGCAGAAATGGAACGTAAATCACATAAAATAGATGTTGTGGTGGCAGCTGCAGAGAAGTACTTGGGTGTACGAGGTTTTACTGCAGAAGAGTTACAAGGTTTGTTGAATGTAAGAGCTCCGTCCTACCTGGCCATTGGCCCGGTGTAGGATCAGTTAGATGATTAATCTTCACGTTTTACTGGTGAAACTGCATCTGCACGTCAATCATTTGATTGATCTCAACCAGTTTCATGGCAATTACCTATGCATTTCGATCTTCTTGAATTACTGTTTCGTGAGTGAATTAGAGTAGATGGTGTCATCAAACTATTAGCCTTTCTTGTATTTTGTTTCAATGAAAGCATATATCCTTCCTAGTAGCTCTGTTGAGTTTTGGCTTAGGATATTTTGTTGTTGGTTAGGATGGTTAGCTTCATCGAGTTTGAAATAAGGAGGTGTTTTTGGTGTAACAGTAACGTTGTAGACATGCTATGCTATTATATTCGATTCTGTTATGTGATCTTGCGAGACATTGATTCAGCTTTGACCTAACTTTACTAAACGAGCACCATTGTGAAAAGTGATAATCTTCTATTCGTAATAATATAATAAGTGATGAGCAGGACTATTAGGTATAGCTAACAGATAATGATGATTGTGATTTTAAATGATTGGAGCGCCCTTGGTAGTTCTAAAAGGACAGCGCTATATTAACTTTGATTTAATTATCTTGAACACATGGTTACAATATACCCTATTATAGAATATAATAAAACAGGTGAATTATCAATTCATAGAATTTATTTGCATAGATTTAATCATCAACATAATTTGCAGGCAATTCATTTTAAAACGACCATAAAATCAAGCTTTTGGTGTGGTGTAGCCTATTCATGCATCTCATTGGACTATAATCTAAATCCATTATTACCTCCATCTTGGCCCGATTCACATTTCCAATTTCCCACCCTGACATACCAAGCTAGAACAGGCCCTGCACAAGAGGGGGTCTTGGAGTTTTATTGAACATCAAAGTTGAATTAAGATTTTTTTTCAACGGGCCTGCCAGTACACACATGTAGCCTACAGGTTTTCATCATTCTCACCACCGAGAGAAGACAGGGAAGAAACCATCATTTACACTACCTAGCCTGCTGTAACCTACATATTTACAGTGCATTCGAAAATTATTCAGACCCCTTCCCTTTTTCCACATTTTGTTACGTTACAGCCTTATTCTAAACGGATTTTTAAAAAATGATCTCATTAATCTACACACAATATCCCATAATGACAGAGCGAAAAAGGTTTTATTTTTTTATTTGAGCAAATGTATTAAAAATAACAAACAGAAATATCTGATTTACATAAGTATTTAGACCCTTTGCTATGAGACTCGAAATTGAGCTCAGGTACATCCTGTTTCCATTGATCATCCTTGAGATGTTTCTACATCTTGATTGGAGTACACCTGTGGTAAATTCAATTAATTTGACATGATTTGGAAAGGCACACACCTGTCTATATAAGGTTCCACAGTCCACAGTGTGTGTCAGAGCAAAGAAACAAGCCATGAGGTTGAAGGAATTGTCTGTAGAGCTCTGAGACAGAATTGTGTCGAGGCACAGATCTGGGGAAGGGTACCAAAAAAATGTATGCAGCATTGAAGGTCCCAAAGAACCCAGTGGCCTCCATCATTCTTAAATGGAAGAAGTTTGGAACCACCAAGATTCTTCCTTGAGCTGGTTGCCTGGCCAAACTGAGCAATCGGTGGAGAAGGGCCTTGTTTAGGGAGCTCCACAATTCCTCTGTGGAGAACCTTCCAGAAGGACATCCATCTCTGCAGCACTCCACCAATCAGGCCTTTTGGTGGAGTGGCCAGACGGAAGCCACTCATCAGTAAAAGGCACATAACAGCCCGCTTGGAGTTTGCCAAAAGGAACCTAAAAGAACTCTCAGACCATGAGAAACAAGATTCTTTGGCCTGCATGCCAAGCATCATGTGTTAAGGGAACCTGTCACCATCCCTACGGTGAAGCATGGTGGTGACAGCATCATGCAGTGGGAATGTTTTTCAGCAGTTTTGATAACTGTGTAAATATGTGTAACCATGTAAATTGCATGATGTCTACTTTGATGCTAATTAGCATTTTTGAATCTGATAGTAAATAGAGCTGAAAATATTGGTAAACATCACATTGTCTGAGAGAGATTTACATGGTTATCAAAAATTCACACGAAATACACGAAATAAAGCCCCCTTTTAAGTGTTTCTAAAATTCCCTGTGGGAAAAATTAACGCTGAAAAAACTATTGGAACTATTTCCCTGTTTGAAACCAAGATTTCCACACCTCCACTGTGGATCTCTATTTGGTTTGTCACTCTATTATTTTTCATGGAATTTTTGTGGTAATTGAATATAATTGATTCGGAATGTATAAGAATTAATTTCCTGTCTATTCTTAAAATGAAAAAGCTTCCTCAGCACTACACACCTGTATATAGGTGCAGGGTTCGTGGTGACATTTTTGTGTCACAAAATGAATATAACGTAATTGACCACACTACCGCACACAGCAGGTGGCGGCATGCACAAACAAAATGAGCAAACGCCATGATACCAGAGAAGAAGACGTTAGCGGGCGCAGCAACGTAATTTGTAATTAAATCAAATTTGCAGATGGCTGTAACACCGTATGCCAGGGAGTTTACAATTATGCTACATCAGTATTTCAAACAAATTGTAGGCTACTTACATTTCACTTACGGGTGACAAATGCGTATGTTTTTGAAGTGACTTTCTTTCATCAGTCAACAAACCAAAAAGTCCCCAACTGGTTGTGGTAAGTTTTATCATAGAGCCAATCTGGCCATATTCTGTTGAGGTGAAATGGTTTGCTGTTTTCAATCAGCATGTTTCCGTCACAATTTTTCCTTCTATAATATGTTTCCTAAAATGTAATTCCTGCACTTCACGTCAGTCAGAATTCTCATCAACAGTTGGCCGGTGGGTGGCGCCTATGCCTTTGTTTCTGCCTGTGTTTACTGAAGGAGGAATAATTGTCTTGACTGGATGGATAACAGAAGGCAGGGGGCGCGACCACGTGTCTCTCAAACGTCAAGTACTACCTAGCAAAATGTCCGTTCCAGACGAATGGAATGATGAGATGAATTACTTTTTTGCGAATTATGAGAGATGCATTACATTAAATTCCCAACCCATATTTTGGACCTGCTCATCAGCATCAGTAGTCATTCACCAGATATTCAGCCAGCCATTAAAACAAGTGGTTAGGATTAGGAAGAGGCACATTGGAGCTCTTTTCCATTTTGAGCCCTATACCCTCTTTATCTGTTCCTATGGGACACTTCATAATCACATCATGTTCCTAATTATGCTAAATGGGACCTTGGGCTTGATCCTTTGTCCCTTGTGGTCCTGTATCTTTTGGACCCACCCAAAGGGAAGATGCCTGTACAAAACAAAGTTAGCACATTGTCTGCCAATGTAGTCCTACTGTACTCTGCTGATACATTTTGTAAATCAGGAGCAGAAGATTAGAGCATCTGAAGTGAAGCCTGCCATTCTTCCCCTGAGGGTAAAGGATTTACAGTTAATACTAGTCGGACAATGCATCAAAAGCCATTCATACAACAGAATATAAACCATTTTAGCATACACTGAAACTTTAATACAAAGTAGGCTAATGTGTCTTTACATTTATTTTTGTTGAACTGTGTAGAGATTGATCCTGGTCACAAAAATTACACCAGAGCAAACAGCCTATAGCAACCTGTCTCAGCTGCATGTCAAATTATTTTCTGTAGCCATTTGTTAATTTTATAAGCTAACACAAAATAAACCAAGGTGGCAGTATGAAATAAACTAGGATATGCCTTGCAGTAAGAAATGTAACAAGTGATACTACTGTTAAGGGTGAATATTCCATACTTTGATTACTAGTTGCAGTTTTACTGTGGCCTTAGATGATATGTGACTCACCACCTGGATTCGGTCTTATGTAGCAAAATTTGAAATTGTGTTTTTTACTTTGGATAAAAGTAGAGACTCGAAGCTACAAAATTATATATCATGCACAGCATTATTTTTAGGAACTATAGGAAAGTAATTCTGCTTTGAATGTTATATGCTTGTTAAATCACTTTTGAGAATAGGGCCTTTGAATGTTTTGGTACCTACTGGAGAGCTTTCCTTTGTCTACACCCATTCAGTATTGTTCACACCCTCTTAAGCCAGGCCCACCCATCTCTTTAAGGATTCACATGAGGTCATGTGCTAAACAGTGAGTAGTGTAGTAAAGATTAAGACTAAAAGTGGTAGTAGCCTACAATAAGGAAAAGTTCTTGGTAAACAAAGTGTTCAGATAAAAATATTTTAAAAATATTAGATGAAGCTTACCCAGACACACTTGTCTAAATTGATGCTATAACCCCACATCCTGTACATAGTGCATCAGCATTCAATCGAGGATCTCATTCGTAAAAAAAATAAAACATTTAGATTGCTCAACAGTGTCTTGTTTTTTGCTGCCCTCTTGGAATGCTGTAGGGGAATGGAAAGAGAATGAAACAGAAAGAAAGGGCTGACTGCAGAGTTAACATGCCACATGTTGCCTGTCATGTCTCGTAAGTTGCATCACAGGCTGTCATTCCTGTTCCTGCCTGTTGACTGGATGAGTGCCTCAGAGAGTTAGAGCATTCACTCCTGACCCTGGATTTCAGCGGACCCGCTTTGTGTGTTGGTTTCACATCAAGCAACAGCCTTCATCCAAAAGTCTGATCTCTCTGTTTAGGGCTGTGAGGATACCAGTATCATATTTTTTTTTTACATGGCAAAACTGAGAACACAAAGCAGAACAGTCTTTGGTCCTTTAAAACCTGATATACAGTTGAAGTCGGAAGTTTACATACGCCTTAGGCAAGTACATTTAAACTCAGTTTTTCACAATTCCTGACATTTAATCCTAGTAAAAATTACCTGTTTTAGGTCAGTTAGAATCACCACTTTATTTTACAAATGTGAAATGTCAGAATAATAGAGATTTATGTTAGCTTGTATTTCTTTCATCACATTCCCAGTGGTTCAGAAGTTTGCACACAATCAATTAGTATTTGTTAGCATTGCCTTTAAATTGTTTAACTTGAGTCAAATGTTTCGGGTAGCCTCCCATAAGCTTCCCACAATAAGTTGGGTGAATTTTGGCCAGAGGACATTTCTCCAAAAAGTACGATCTTTGTCCCCATGTGCAGTTGTAAACCATAGTCTGGCTTTTTTTTATGGCTGTTTTGGAGCAGTGGCATCTTCCTTGCTGAGTGGCCTTTCAGGTTATGTTGATGTAGGACTCGTTTTACTGTGTGGATATAGATACTTTTGTACCTGTTTCCTCCAGCATCTTCACAAGGTCCTTTGCTGTTGTTCTGGCATTGATTTGCACTTTTCACACCAAAGTACGTTCAACTCTAGGAGACAGAACGCGTCTCCTTCCTGAGTGGTATGACGGCTGCGTGGTCCCATGGTGTTTATACTTGCATACTATTGTTTGTACAGATGAACATGGTACCTTCAGGCATTTGGAAATTGCTCCCAAGGATGAACCAGACTTGTGGACGTCTACAATTGTCTTTCTGAGGTCTTGGCCAATTTACTTTTGATTTTCCCATGATGTCAAGCAAAGAGACACTGCATTTGAAGGTAGGCCTTGAAATACATCCACAGGTACACCTCCAATCTACTCGAATTATGTCAAATAGCCTATCAGAAGCTTCTAAAGCTATGACATCATTTTCTGTAATTTTTCAAGCTGTTTAAAGGCACAGTCAACTTAGTGTATGTAAACTTCTGACCCACTGGAATTGTGATACAGTGAGTTATAAGTGAAATAATCTGCGTGTAAACAATTGTTGGAAAAATTACTTGTGTCATGCACAAAGTAGATGTCCTAACCGACTTGCCAAAACTATAGTTTGTTAACAAGACATTTGTGGAGTGGTTGAAAAATGAGTTTTAATGACTCCAACCTAAGTGTATGTTAACTTCCAACTTCAACTGTATGTAAAATATTATGTGCTATAGTTTGGAAAATAAATAAATGTTTCTCTGGATGACATAATGTTTGTTTTCTGAAATTAGGGCTGTTTTCCTAAAGACGTAAAATCCATTTTGTGCTTGGTTTCCTTGCCACGATACTAATGAGTATTGTGATTCTGGTATTGTCTCGGTCCTACTATTGTTAACCCAAAGGGTTATATGGTTACGTTATTTGTGCAAGTACCAAAATGAAGTGAATTTTTATGTAACCTTTTATTTGACTTGGCAAGTCCGTGAAAAACAAATTCTTATTTACAATGATGGCCTAGGAACAGGCCGTCAGTTGTTCAGGGGCAGAACGACAGATTTTTACCTTGTCAGTTCGGGGATTCGCTCTCGCAACCTTTCGGTTACTGGCCCAACGCTAAAACCACTAGGCGACCTGCCGCCTCAATTTGAAGCAAACCCAGTAGTAGCTTCTTAGTACTATGTTTTTTGAGTCCTCTATGGTTCAGGCACAGATGCAGTCCACCCAAAGAGTTGGCTATTTGCTGCTTTTTTTAGTATAGTCCAATGTCCAGTATAAGAGTTTGGGGTAAATACTTCATTTGGAACAAGCTTGTTGTTTGTTAGGGGAAGTGGTGTAAAGTACATAAGTAAACATACTTTTAAGTACTACTTAAGTAGTTTTTTGGAGTGTCTTTACATTACTTTACTATTTATATAGTACTCAAGTATGACAATTAGGTACTTTTTCCACCACCTTTTAGGGGGAATGCCTAAGGAGCAAGAACAGTGAGCGGGAGGGAGGGAGAGAAATGGGAGAGAGGGAGGGGTTAAAAAAAGGGGGCAGCGCTGAACACAGTGAGCTGTTTGTGCTGGGATGTGACTCAGAGAGAGAAGGCCACAAAATTACAGGTCCTTTCCACTGCTAGAGCTTTGCCAGGGTACTCCCATAGCTTCTGGGCCTGTCCAATGCCATGCCCACACTCTCCATCAACAGTACACACGCACACACACACACCAGAATAACCATCCTCTCCTGACATTGGACTTGATTGGACCTGTTCTTTCATTAACTCCACCCCGAGGCAATAAATACAAGATCCATCTTCGAGCAGAGATAATAAAGAGACCTGGGAGCTTGAAGATGACCTATGGGAATTACTGTATTGGTGTACTGTACTGTACCCTTCATTGGAAATATAGCAGTAACATAGACTATTTTCTTGGGGATTTTTGGTCTTTTGATTAAAAAAATGGTGCAAACGAAATCTTTTTTTTGTGAGCTGACAGTAAGGTGATGATTTGCAATTACAGACTAGACTAATTTGTACAGTTAAAGAATGGATCAGGGCAGATTTTCCATCCAACCATTTTTCTCTGTCTGTTTGCACTTGAAAGTGGAGCTTTCACTGACAGGCCACATGCCCACTGTGAATGAAAGAGAAAGGAAAAGAGAGTAAGAGAGAGACACCAGGGAGCTATGTAGTTGCTGTGCTGTGTGTGGGCTCTATCTGTATTAGTCCAGCCTGGCTCCTCCTTGCCCCACCCTCTCCCTACTTCCCACTCTCTTTCTCTCTTCAGCGATACATGTGCAGGGAGAGACTGTGACGCAGCCATTCCAGAGCGTGAGCCAAAGGCACACAGACAGCACTGATCCTCCTCCCTATACTCCACAGGGGCACCTCAGACCCAGAGCAGAACACCTATCTACAACACACAGCGGCAGCTGAACTTCCAGAGAGGTCCGGCTGTGCAGACACACACACTGCTCCACCAGGAGGCTTCCACTCACAACCTCACACTCTCTCACTAAGGTACGGTAAAGACGTTTTGGCTCTGGTTGCACTTTGACTGACTGTTGTGAATGTCAGCCCACACTAACAGAGATGTGAGAGTAGGTTCCTGCTTGTACTTTGATCTTGACGGCTACAGTGTACAGTTCAAATTTCATTTCACTTTCGTTGTTGACCGGTTGGGGGTGTAGGATAACAACTCGGCTGTGACCTTTTCAAAGTATATAAGTCATTCAGTGTAAGTTACTCTAATGCATGGTTATTGGGGAAAGTAATGTAGTAGTTACTCTTTCCAAAAGTACCTCATTATCTATGGAAAGGGCTTGACACGTGTACATTATATGTAGTGCTAAGGTGTTCACATTCATCAGTTACTTATTTATCATATATGCTATATCATTGCACGAGTAATGAAATAGATTACATCTGAGTGATTCCTCACAAAACCCAGAAAAAAAGTCCATGCTTTTGGGGATTTTCTCAAAATGAAATTCATACAACAGTCCTTTGGAAGGAGGATTGTTAACGTACAATGAGTGTACAAAACATTAGGAACACCTGCTCTTTCCATGACTGACTGACCAGGTGAAAGCTATAATCCATTATTGATGGAAACCTGTTAAATCCACTTCAATCAGGGCAGTTGAAGGGGAGAAGATGAGTTAAAGATGGATGTGCCAGGCGCACCGGTTTGTGTGTGTCAAACTGCAACACTGCTGGGCTTTTCACTCTCAAGTTTCCCGTGTGTATCAAGAACGGCCCACCAACCAAAGGACATCCAGCCAACTTGACACAACTGTCGGCACCATTGGAGGCGACATGGGCCAGCATCCCTGTGGAACGCTTTCAACACCTTGTAGCGTCTGTGCCCCAATGATTTGAGGCTGTTCTGAGGGCTAAAGTGGGTGGAATATTAGGAAGGTGTTCCTAATGTTTGGTACATTCAGTGTGTATTTGAAATGTGTATCTAAAAGCATATTTGAGAAATAATTAGTCAAAGTTGGCATATTTATGACATTTCGGGCATACCAAAGACTCCTTTAAGACTCCATAATGTTTAATCTGTAGATGCTACAAAGCAATAATTGGTGGCATAAGAAGCTTTACAGCGTTCTCTGTAATAGGAGTAGTATTTAGATTTCAATATTTATTTTTAACATACATTTTTTAATATAAAAAAATATATATAAACATGGATATTGAAAATATATATAATTTTTTGTATTGCTAATTGTCAATATATTGTGGAAACATAATTTACTCTACTGCGATATCAAAGTTCCAGAGTGGAATCTCAGCTAGTTTTTTGGGCTTCGAAAGCCTTTCATCCAGTACTTTGACAGTCATTTCACTGCTGTCTCTGCCCATCTAAACATTGAGAAAGTGGTTCTTCATCTCCTAATCAGGGCATCCTGCTGTGTTTGTTTATGTAGTGAGTCAAGGCCATGGTGTAATGACTGAGATTTAGGCAAGCCGAATGTAAGTGGAGGGAGACGGCCATCGGACAGATTTCTCCGAATTAGTGACTCTGGCATAATTAGCAGGCTGTTAGTACTTCTTCACTCTGTCTCAACAAGCAGTCGGCGGACAAGGGAGATGATGCAGATATTCTTTGCTTGTGTAATGTTTGTTCATTGTTTTGTATACTTCTGTAGTTCTTGAATACATATTTTGTGTGTTATCAAAATTGTCTAATTGCCTGTTCACTGCAGACGCCAGACGGTTGGAATTAGACTTGCTCAGGAGAGAGCTAAAGTTGCTTAACCACCCAAACAGCATTTTTAGTAGGGCTTCTCTGATGGTGAGAGAGATGCGTAGCTGTTATACGCCTAAGCCCCAACCCCCTCCTCCTTTACTATTTTCTATTTGGCACATGTTAACTCACATGGTTCCTCCCTCAGGCTTCGCTATACTTGTTCTAACATTTGCTGTATCAGATGTTGATTAATTAATTAATCCTTCCCTCCACAGCCTGTCTCCCAGCCAACCACCTGAACCACCTGCTGGATGTCCACTATGGAATCTCCAGGTCAGAAACGAGCCAGCCGCGGTGGGACTGCCACCCCACTCTCCCCAACCCGCATCTCTCGCCTGCAGGAGAAGGACGACCTGTGCAACCTCAACGACCGGCTTGCCGTCTACATCGACAAGGTGCGCTCGCTGGAGATAGAGAATGCTGGGCTGCGGCTGCGCATCACTGAGTCCGAGACCGAGATCAGCCGTGAGGTGACGGGCATGAAGGTGGCCTATGAGACGGAGCTTGCCGACGCCCGCAAGACCCTCGACTCGGTGGCCAAGGAGCGCGCCCGACTGCAGCTGGAGCTAGGCAAAGTCAAGGAGGATTACAAGGAGCTCAAAGTCAGGTAGGACACATTGGGTTTGCAGGGTTTAGGTCATTTGTTTCTGTAGGCAGCATGCAAAGGCTGCAAAAACAAATGTTCAGTTGAATTGAGGCCAAATGTTCTAGGTGGGGGGCAAGAGAGCTAGCAAAGATGGGTTTGCAGGGGTATTATTAGGGGAAACCCTGGGATGGGGACAGAAAGGCAGGAGGTTTATGGGTAATCCTGTATCAAATTGTGGTGTCATAAAGTTAGTCTATTGCCATGCTCCCTGTTGTAAGTTTCTGGCCGAGGGACACATTGGGTTTTGGCCAAGGGGCTAATTAATTTAGTCTAAAATTGAAAGTGATTGTGATTCAGCATGTAATCTCACTGACACACATTTAACTGCCTACAACCTCCTATATGATGATAGGGAGGGGCATATTCAAACCAGAGGACGAGACACCATCTCATTTCATTATACCTAATTTGTGGTGACGTTATTTCCCTGTACTGGCTCTGACTCATCAACCAGTGCAGGTCTGCTTTTACTCCAGCCCTTCACTACAGTCATTCTCAATGAAGTAGATGTCCACTACTACATCATGTTCCTCTTTCTCTTCCAAACCATAAGTACAACAGCCCTGAAACCATTTTCACCCTGGACTGGATACCTAGTATGCTGGCACATTTGTCAGAGCGTTGGTCAGATAAGCCTTTACTAATAAATAATTGCATTTAACCCATTGCAACCTTTAATTCCAAGGCAGTTTGCCACCGAGGATGTGAGTGGTAGTGCTTCTAATCCACACCTGGGTGATGCAACATCCATTTTGCACCAGAATGCACACTACCTTAAACTCTGACTTCTAAAATCCTTTAGAGTGTGGAGAACGACATGCCTGACATTAGTTGTGTACATTCCTGGTGGTTTTCAGCAGGTTGGGTAGTAATACTGTATTCCCCTACATGGTAATGACAAAGGGCCCAGCCACGGGGCCACGCCCTGACAAACAGCTCGCTCTGTTTAGCTTGACTTACGAGTGTAATGATAGTCAACACTCCCACAATCCCATGCATGCAATGCATTATTACTAGTAACCGAAAGGTTGCAAGTTCAAATCCCCGAGCTGACAAGGTACAAAATCTGTTGTTCTGCCCCTGAACAGGCAGTTAACCCACTGTTCCTAGGCCGTCATTGAAAATAAGAATTTGTTCTTAACTGACTTGCCTAGTTAAATAAAGGTAAAAAAATAAATAAAAAAATAAATAAAAAAATAAATTACACAGCGCATTTCAATCAGCCTGTAAGCAGTTTTCCAGGTTAAGATAAAATATGCTTTAATCCAAACTCTGGTGTTGGCACCATTCTCCAACCAACTGAGCCATCGGAACTGGCTGGGTAGGTTAGACCTAGACCTTTTGGGAGAATGTTAAAGGGATCTGTCTACCAGAGTTAAGTGGGTAAATGTGCCCACAGACTAGACAATAGCTCACGTCTCTCGCTCTGTCTCTCTCTCCTACTTGCAGGCAACGGCCTGCAATGACTCCACAGGAATGTTTGAATGTCTTGGCAAAGTGCAAATCGGGTTGCAGTGTGTCTGAGAAAATGAAAGACAGTTGAAAGTGTTAGTTGTGTATATACTTGTTATTTTACTATTTTTTTTAAACTTCTTTAACGTACCCTCGTTTATGCATGGGGCTTCCCTCCGCAGGGAGTAGCAAACAGAGAATAGGAATATTTTAAGCTATGCAAACACTGTCTTCAACAGCTTCTCATTGGCATGACTCTGGTTTTCAACACCGTGCAATTGCAATGTTGAAGCAATGGCGTCTGTACAGAGACGTGAGGGTGGAGTCTTACTTGTTCAACCATAACCCAGTGAAAACACAATGGCACTAATGTTTCAATTAATGTTTGCAGTGTATCTGTCAAGATGGAATGTACAGTGTTTGGTGTGCCCAACATTGCAGGTAAGGGTGTGGCTCTGGGGTGGGTTTGTGTTTGAGTGCCGACCTTGGTCAGGGTGTGGACTTCCTGGGTCTTGACTTGAGTGAGGAGTAGTGACTCTCTTTAAAAAACCAAGTCTGTTTGGTGAGTGAATGGAATTTTACAGTTCACTTAAATTCTCTTTCCCATTGTGCCGTAAGGTCCCTAGCTGAGTGAAGAATAGCAACAGCGCCTATAACTTCCGTTGGAAACCAATCATTTGTTACACGTGTGGTGGAAATGTATCACTCAGGCCTGCGTGGGCAGCCTCGGTCTCTTACGCTGCAGCCGGTGTGTTTGCCAGTGTTTGGTTGCCATGGCAGCTGGGGAGTCTTGGCATGGGCGTGTGACAGGGTGGTGACTCAGAGGTTTTTCAGGGCCTTGATTGTGGGAAGGGAGCTGCTGGCTGTGGCCTTTCTTTAGGTCTGGATCTCTGGGGCAGAGCAGTGAGCCATCTTTATTAATAGTTAATACGTATCATTTAGTTCCCTATCAACACCATGTTATTACCTTTTGGCTGGTGCCCTATGAGGACTTGCAAGTAAATGTAACTTATCAGAGACCGAGCAGTATACCGTCCCAACAAATAAACAGTGTGCATGTCCCTTTCAACAATATTCTTAGTCATTCAAATATTATAATACCCCATTACTGTAGGCCCTACATTATACAGTGCCAAGCCCTCTAGCCCTGTTTTGTAGTGTGCTGCAGCAGATGTAACTGTCACTTACCACGGCCTGTGACTATACACACCTGTTCTTAGACATGCCATTGGGCCACGCCACACAGTCGTCCTTGTCGCAACAGGCACATGCAACTCCCCTGAGGACAGACCATCGCCATCGGGCTACTAAGATGGAAACTGCTCGTCTACAACCCAGTCTAGCTTGTAAATGATTTGTCAGGGGGGATAAAAACAAACCTTATTTGGGTTAAGCATGTTCCACTGTTAGGATAGAGTAAGAATCGCTAGGCTAGAACACAAGCGGGCTAGCCTAAAAATATTGACTACCCACCTAAGACGCTGCTATGCTGCAATAGGATTTGCTAAGCTTCAACATGAGCCCCAAGGCTTGGCCCACACTCCCACATTCGTCAAGGTCTAGTTATCCACTGTGGATGCTCCTCCTCTGGAACCTAAGAGGGGCGGCGGACGCTAGTCTCATGGCACAGTGCCTTCCATCTGTGGCTGTGCAATAGGAGCATGTGTGGGGGAACCTGCTCCGCGTCGTCATTGGCAGGACAATCCCTTGTCTCCCCATCCAGACGATGAATAGGCTGCTTTGTGTTGACAATATACAGGGAGACCCATGCAAGCTCTGCAGATAGTGTTCTTTCTAGATCTTATTGTTGGTTCACCTGTTGAAAAATGCCACTTTGAATTATATTGTCAAAACCTATTGCTTTTTGACTTTCACTCCCTGGAAGTAAAGATGGTTCGCTAATCTATTGCAAACTGTAGAACAATTATTTTTGTGGTCGGAGTTGTAGGCATTCGGGATCAAAGGTGGTGGAATGGGCTAGATCATTGAGGGAGTTCAAAAGTCAATATCCACTCCCATTTCCAGACTCTTTTCCAAGGTTGCTGTGTGTGACACCTGTTGGCAAAGAGTAACAGATAAGTGTAGCTAACGGTGGGCCAGGACAGATAACATCTTCTAACACACGTAGATGTTTAGTCTGTTTATTGAGGGTATGGTATGCAGAATGAATGTTCATTAGAATTAATATGGCTGCAGTGTGATGTTTCCCAACGCATTTCCTTTTTTAACCAGCATTTCATTCCAATGACCTGAATGATGGAAAATCTAATATGAATTCGTTTGGCTTCTTTATGTACTGTAATGTATTTTGTGTTGGAGTGGCTGCCATGCCAACTTGTAGCACTTTGGGGCTATCAGAGAACACAGCAGGAAGTACACTTATCATATAGCATGAACACATTTCATTCATTAAGAAAGTTTTTGTCTCGGTTTCATTTCTGCGCTCGTGCTCGCACACACAGCATATGTTTTACTATATTTGTGGGGACCTAAAATAGATTTCCATTCAAAATCCTATTTTCTCTAAACCTAACCTTAACCCGTAACCCTAAACCTAACCCATAAGCTTCAAATAGCCTTTGTCCTGGTGGGGAGAATTTTCCTTGTTTTACTGTCCTTTTGGGGATTTCCGGTACCCACAAGGATGGTAATACAAGGAGGCTAAGTGGTCTATTTGTAGGCCCAAATATTTTATAAACACGTAGTTTGGTTACCACTAGTAACCAAGGGCTGTACTGCTACTTTTAGCTTAGGGAAACTCTAAACAATTCGCTGACGTCTACTGCACTCCCATTTAATCATGTGAATGTTCTGCCGGGCTGACACACAGCTGGACAACAGGAGGGACCCATTGAAGTCCATTTGTTATGCTAAAGTTTTGAATTAAGTCACTCTCCCTTTAAAATGAACAAGAGCAAACATCCTCTCCCCATCAATGAATGATGATGTATCAAAGCTGTTCAAATACTCTGTGGTTCTGCACTCAAACAACCTCTCAATAAAGGCTTTTGGTTCAATCCCTCAGGATATGAATGTCTAAAGTTCACAATAGAAGTACACCTCGGAGAAAGCAATAGTTGGTGCCCATCCTTAATTGTGCAGAACATAACTTGAATTGAATATAAGAAGAAAAATGTCTTATTCAACATAGAATCCATCTTTGCTACAGTTCGTGAGGCACAAAGAATCAATATTTGGTTTCTAAAGCGCTCGCTCTTCATGGAACAGATAGAAACTCAGCAGTGTGTGCAGCCTTTTGCCCACTCGTTTTCCTCAGGGACGAAATGTGTACCATGACAGTTTATTATACTACAGCTTCTCCCAGGAGGTTTGGATCTCTATTCTCTCAAAACTCCCTCGAGGGCAGCGTCATTCTACCAGCATGACCTCAGCCTGTATCATGTGACACAGTGTGACCTTCTCAAGTTATACAGAACCAAGTCTGTCTGGACCACAGGCTCCCTGGATTTGGGTGACACACTTTATTTTAGCCACAACGGTGTGTAGGCCACAAATGGAACCTGTTCTGTGACCTGCTATTAGAGAAACAGGTTCAGGCTTATTGAAATGTTTAAGTATATTTAAAAAATGTGTTATGTGTTGTCTTCATTTTGGGGTGGCAGGGTAGCCTAGTGGTTAAAGTGTTGGACTCCCGAGCTGGCAAGTCTGTTGTTCTGCCTCTGAACAGGCAGTTAACCCACTGTTCCTAGGCTGTCATTGAAAATAAGAATTTGTTCTTAACTGACTTGCCTAGTTAAATAAATAAATGAACAGCTAGTTTTCATGTCGTTGATTATTTTTATTTAAAAATTGCACCTTTTTTATTTAACTAGGCAAGTCAGTTAAGAACAAATTCTTATTTACAATGATGGCCTAGGAACAGTAGGTTAACTGACTTGTTCAGGGGCAGAACGACAGTTCTTCACCTTGTCAGGTTGGGGATTCGATCCAGCAAACTTTTGGTTACTGGCCCAACGCTCTAACCACTAGGCTATCCTGCCGCCCCATTGAGAGCATTTTACAAGTGTTTACTGTGTCATTAGTAGTTAGTTCAGCAGCTGTTCAACTAGTTTATTGATTAGTAATGAAGGCTGACTGTTCCAGTGGCTGTAGTTATAAAACATGGAATGTTGTTAATAGTGAGTCTGATATGAAGGTTCTACAATTGATGGCTATTCTCATACATTGTTTTGTCTTTCAACTTAATGTTCCCTAGGCTCTAGGGGTCTCCAAAGGCGTGAGTGGGGCAAGTGGGAGTATACCTAGCCTAGTCTCGTGGCTACTCACTCCACTGGCCCTAACAAAGTACATGGCAATGGAAAACACGTGCTAAGACTGTACATGTGATGTCTGCTATATAGAGCTCTCTTTGTTGGGCTGAGTTTTGATAATTAAAGACTAGTGTTTGGCCTTTCAGTAGACCAGTACTGTGTTCGGAGAAGGCATTGGCGGGCTGGAAAGAGTGTGTGTGTGTGTGTGGATAAGAGTTTCCATAGCACTTTGATTCTTTTCAAGACCCAGCCAAGCTGAATGAGTCATCCGCTCTCCAACAGGGTAAATCACTTTAAGATGCTGGGCCTCTGCACACATGCTCACTCCACACGAACACACATCATACTTAGACACACACATTGTATGTACCCAAATTGAAACACACACTCACCTCAAAGTAAGTTGCACCCACAACACACTGGGAAGTTCCCATTTGGTAGTGGATGAAGTGGATGCGACCCCCAAATGTTCTTATCTGATCAGTAATGTAACTGCCAGTGGATTACCACAACTCTGAATGCTCAATATGTCTGAAGCGTTTTCATTTCCTTCAACAGAGTTTGATGTTTGCATGGAGCATTTTGAACATTCAGGAAGACCTCCAGATGTTTAGCATTTTGTGTCACTAAACATCACTCTTGTTTACTGGAGCCTATACAAGCCAAGTTTTAAAAGGATTGTGATGTTTAACCAGGTGCAGGCCAATGTTGTCCGATTCACTGTTATAGACTACTCCTCAATGCAAGTGTTCACTAAGGAAATGTTTACTGACGTTTACATACCGTAATGCAGAAGGAAACTAATCTTAACCTATTAAAGATGGATTATGTAACTTTTTGGGCGACTTGACCAAATTCACATAGAAATGTGGGTTATAGATCTGTCATTCTCGTTGAAAGTAAGTCTAAGAAGCGGTAGAGCTGTTCTATGCACTACTTCTATGCTTCCTGTTCTTAAGTTTAGTTTTTGCATCGTTTACTTTTCGGTTTTGCACACCAGCTTCCAACAGCTGAAAATACAATATTTTTGGTTATGAAAAATATATTTCACAGCAATTTAGATGGTACGTTGATTCTCTACACTATACTTGCTTGTTTTGTCACAAACTATACTTTCTTGTTTTGTCGCAAACTATTAGAATTTTAGCAACCAGGAAATGGTGGCGTGATTTCTGCATAGTGCATCTACAGTTGGGTGCTGTTACAGACATATTCCCATTGGCTAGAATAGGCTAAAGAATGTTAAAGCTAACACTGCTCCTCCTATTAGGCGCCACACAGTCTGCTGTATTAGTTCCATAATGCTAACGTTAGCACCACTCCCCATCTATTCACATGGCACCACAGCAGAGCTTTCATTGTAACTCAATGCAGCTGCATGGGGTAATTGGCCTCAGATCAGTTAAGCTCTGAATCTGTTCAGTGGCGTGCTCAGAACATTTTGAATGGGGTGGCCAAGGTGGGACACGGACCCAGTTTAGGGGGATCATACCATTTTTGAACCTGATTTGTATATTATTTTTTTGGGGGGGGGGTGGGGTTGTACAAATTTCAATTATAATGGTTCAACACATATTAAATGCTTCAGCTTAAGTTTGGTACATTTTCCCTGTTCAAATAAATCAATTCTAAAAGTGTTTGCATTTGAGGTCAGGATTTTATAGAAGAGCAGCATACAGCAGTAAATTCACTTGAAAGTGACATCCAGAGAGCAAATTTATACCGTGACATTCAGTGGGGTGTCTTTTTTTTCTTAAGCGACCTCCTATGTGTGCTTGTGCGTGCACAAATGTATTTTTATCGGCTTTATAGTAAATTAATGTAATTTAACTGTAGAAATATTCCCTTTTACTGTGTCATGAACACAACCAGTCTGATGATGTTATCACCTGATTGGTAAACAAATCACATCAAAAAGTAGGTCAAATAGGTTACCTGCACACGTTTGTCTACTCTAAAGTCCAGCATCCGAACAGTGCACTGTGCCGCCAACATTTGAATGGAAAGGGATCTTACAAACGCCATAAGTGTAATGACATTCTGCCTACAAAGTCTCCAAAAATGAACAATTAAAAAAAAGAAACACTTATAAAATGATTTCTCATTTGTGTCTAACGGTCTTTCATAATTTTCCTTCAATTCACCAGAGAAAGCATCGAAAGCGAGGCAAACAGCGCCCCTCTGTCTTCGTATCTGTAGCCCATGTATCTGATGCTGTATGGACATGTCATACTCTTTTTGGCCAGACAAGATCAGATACATGGGCTACATATACTAAGACAGAGGCGTGCTGTTTCGCTCGCTCGGATGCTTTTTCCGGTGAGAAGCTCGGTGCTCGGATCTCTGAGGGGCCATTGGAGTGGCCAACCAGATTTTGGTGGGGTGGGACACACACACACACACACACCCCACTTGGCCTCAGATCAGTTAATTAAGCTCTGTCTCCACTGACTGTTTGCTCTGTCAAAGCCAGTCACACACTGTTTGCTGTTCATCTACATGGAGCGTATGTTCTACCAAGGTTAAAATGTATTTAAACTTTGTCAGTATGCAGTAGTTTGCTTGGAATCAATCTCAATTCATTTCATTAGTGTTATCGTCTGAAATTTGACTAAAGCTCATAGGTGATACCTCCTACAGGTTTAAAATACATTTAGAGCTGTAAGAATTGATTTACATAGCTACATCACTTTCTGTGTGTAGGTAACACTCCTGACAGTTGAAGTATTATAAAACGAGTGGTACAAGTGGTAAAAGACAAGGACAAACTGACTAACCTGTGTTCTCTACCTTATCGGGGCTAGACAATCAAACAATGGCTAACTTTTATGCCAACATGCTGAATGAAAGGGCACCAGGCTTCTGACTCATGTCATGGTGAATCACTAACTAATCATTAAAAGTGGAACCAGGCCTCACGTACACACAGAGCCAGAGCTACACAAAAAGCTTTATCTGTGGGAGAGATGCTTTCTTTTGGTCATTGCCGGCCATGTGTTTGAATGGGGATATTATGGGAGTCAAAAGCAGGGTCATGTTCAATAGACCCCCCCCACACACACACTGCTTGTCTATTTGAAACACATAGGAAGATAGCAGTCTTGAGCACCATGATGCTGGTGGTGAAACACTAGGAACTCTATTCCCATCTGCCCATATGGATGTGGTGAGTGGGTGGCTTCTGGCTATGGCTGGGTTGTTTTCCCCTTGTGATTTATCTCTCTCACACACACACACACAATGAAAACAATCCTTTCCATTGTGTTTTGATCCCAGAAGAGACATGATCATGTGCCAGCCTGTACTTTGGATTATAATATTTTCTTTTAATGTCAGAGATCTCCATGTCCTCTTAACAGTGCTCCTAAATGATGTTCACATAAACAACCTTTTAGTTGAAATAATACATGACATACTTAAACATTTTGTTGAATCAGTACAGAAGTAAGTTGAACCAATCCATGGTCTGAATACTTAACTTTAAATATGAACCGCACATTTTTTTAAATTTAATCAATGCTGTTTTCAGCATTCTCCTGAAACTCTGACACATTGTGTAGTCTGGCTGTTGGTCTTGGAAAAACTCTCTACTGCTATTTCTGGACCTTGTTTGCACTAAGACCCCATTATTCAACAGCCTTTTCCCCTCTAGGCTCTCTGTGTCCTAAACTTACCACTTTGGTATTGGGAAAATGGGATTGTGAAGGATAGCTATTAATAGGGATGGGAGCCCAAAGATCGTTTTTAGGGACTGAGGACCCCTGGTAATTTCCAACTTCCAAGGAAACCCACCCACACGTGTTCACACATGCCAGCCAGACGGGTGGGGTGTCGCTCCTTAGTTGCTCACCGTACCAATAAGATCAATTAACCATTACAACTCTGTGCAGTGGAAGACTGTGTAGTAACACGGGAGGGGGGGATTACATTCTCATTCCTAACAGACCCCCTAATAGCACAGAGAGGCCAGAGGGCCTTTTGCACTGCCTGATTGACTGTGTGACTCCATTGAGATTTGGCCTTTCCCATTAGTGGGGTGATTTAGCGTTGACTGCCTCACTACAGTGCACTGTTAGCCTGCACTGATAGGGAAATGGCTGTGTTTACAAGGTCGGGGAACTGGGCAAGTAATTTACTGTGTGTGTGTGTGTGAGTCAGAAAGTGGGTGTGGTGGTATGAGGGGACCAGAGGATGGGTGTGAACACACACACACACACACACACACACACACACACAGAGTATAGGAATGTTCATAGTTGTCTATAATCATGCCGCTGTAGTAGTTGTAAAATGTCATTTGGATGTGAACTATATGTATCCCTGGTTAAAATGAAGTGTCTAGTATTGTTCATATGCTTCCTACCCTTTAAAATATGATATAGAGTACATACAATGAATGATCTGTTTAACATCAACTTCATGGGAAACAGATACGGTCTCTGGTTTCTGGCTGGTCTTCATAGTGAATCATTATTTAGGTATTACTGCTGCCAGGACATTTAAAAGACTTTAAGAGTTTGGTTATTCCCGCATGATGCATCTGTCATATTGTAGTAATTATAGGCTAGATTTTCCACCAGAGTCCTAACAGGAAAGCTTTTCGAAATAGGCCTATGAGGGAGGAAACTTTTTCGATTGAGTTTAGCTCTGAAATATGCTCAAAGTGAGCATCGGCAGTGAAATTCTATGTGTTTATCCCTTATAGCCAAAATGTGGGGAAATGCCATACTTTAAATGTGTAGGCCTCTGTTGTCATAGCAACGGCACAGCAAAATAGCCAGGATTGTGGGTTTTCCGTAGTTTTTTTTGGGGGGGGGGGGGGCTCGCTCCATTGTCGTCAATGAGGTGGACAAGGATAGCAGTGAGTCACCCAAGAGTGGAGGAATGAGGTGGACAAAGATAGCAGTGAGTCACCCAAGAGTGGAGGCTGAACCAACACATTCCTCCCCTTTTCTCTCTCTCTCCTCACCTTTCTGTCTCCCTCTCTCTCTCTCACACTCACTAAACTGTTATTCGGCACGTTTTGAGACAGCTCTTTGTCCTTTGCCCTTTTTTAAAGTTGTGTGAGCTTTGATATAACACTGTCACAACAGTAATCTCTCGTGGACAGATGAAATGGCAGGAATCTGTCAAGGCTCACAGAATTATTTGATTACGAGCAGCAGCAGTTCCTGGTTTGTGGTTTTCGTCGTTGATTACTTGGACGAATCAGGATTGGATGACGGCGGTGCTTAAACTGGTGTGGTCGATTTTTTTATTTTTTTCAAGCCCATGTGTGGATGATAAACGGTTTCCACTAGATTACACAGCCACAAAGTCAAATTGTCTCTCTGTAAAAATGTATGAAATATAAAATGTGCATTTTGGCCATGATTAACACTGGGGGAATTAGCGGAAGGCAGGGGTTTGGCCAAGAGTTTCTATTTCCGAGGGAGGAAACTTTGCTTCCTTCCTTTGCACAAAGATAATCACAATTGTTAACGCCATTCCCCCCCAGAAGTAAAACAGGAATTGGCCAACTTTCGCAAGAGAATTTTACTTCTGGGTAACCAAGATTATCACAACAGTAATGTGCACAGGAGAAACAGTCAGGCTACTGTGTGTTTTGAAGCATCATCGACTATTTCTCTTATCTAAATAGACTGTTTAACTGTAGGCTTCCTTAACTCCTTTTCTTTACATGGTATCTAGATGCCCGGATCAATGTCCTATGAGTAATTGTGACAATTGAACACATCACACCCTATATGCTATAAATACAGTACACCGGTTTGGTTCTTTTATCCCCTAAAATTCAGTTGCATAAAATGTCCACATCCAACACATGCTGTTTTGATAAACAGACTTCCATCCACACCGGTTTTTGAGGTGGGGTCCAAGTTTGGATGGATTCAAATGTAAACTTTATTCGAAGTACATTTTGCTCTGCAAATGTATTCAGTTTGCACACACACATTCACACTCTCAGGCATGCATTCCGTTAAGTCGACATCCTGGAGCAAACCAACGCATTGCAGGCTTACTGGCAGTTATGGATATACAGGCATCCATATCCTCAACACTAGAGCGGATCAACAATACCATTCATATTCATTATCACCTATATCCTCCTCACTACAGCTGATGAACAAAGTTACTGACACTAGAGCGGATCAACAATGCCATTCATATTCATTATCACCTATATCCTCCGCACTACAGCTGATGAACAAAGTTACTGACACACATCACACCCAATATTGCCATACTCAGGTCATTCACATTCTATGTCATCACAGCCAGGCTGCCTGTATTAGTATGTCCTATATCATCTTATAGCTATTCGATGTTACCTTTTTTTATTACATTTTAACTAGGCAAGCCAGTTGAGAACAAATTCTTATTTACAATGACGGCCAAACCCGGACGACGCTGTGCAAATTGTGCGCCGCCCTATGGGACTCCCAATCACAACCGGATTGTGATACAGCCTGGAATCGAACCAGGGTCTGTAGTGACGCCTCTAGCGCGGAGATGCAGTGCCATTGACCGCTGCGCCACTCGGGAGCTACCAGCCATTCACGAGATAATATCATATACATGCTTATTATTTACATTCTATATCACCATAGGTTCAGTACCAGAGCTGATCCACATAGCCCATTTAGTCATAATAAATGGCCCACCACCCACACACAAGCTACAGTTCTGGAGGCATTAATGTAGCCCCAGCATGAAATGTTTACATGTCTTATTTAAACACTGAATGTCTGGACACAAGTGCTTTACTGTTCCAACTCAGTGTGCAAGTTGGGCTAAACACACATGCAGACACACAAACTCACACTCATGCCTCATAACACAGGACTAACAGCCCTACTTTGGGTTATTCTGGGTTCTCCCATGTCTATTCTATTTGAATGACTATTATAAAATATTCCACACAAACACCCTCCCAACCATTGGAACAGTGAGAATTTCATTAAGGCCACAGTTAGGCTATAAGCCAGAGGGAACTGGCCCCACCAAAGGTGGTTAAACGTAACAAATATTGTTGAACGTAGGTTGTAAAAAAGACAATAACAGTAGAGTAACTGCTGTTTCATTTGTCCCCAGTCACTAAGCTGTCCACCTTGATTCGCTTGTTTTTGGTTGAGAGGTTTCTATTTAGTGGGACATGTCTTCACACTACCTTGTCTCATGCCCTCCAAGTAGCTGGGTGTATGAGGGCCTGTGTATGTGTGAGGCCGAGCTCTTATGTCACAGATGCTATCTAAAACAGTGACTCTTTTTGCAGTTCAGTGGAAATATTTCAGCACAGGAGCTGACCGGAAATAATTCCGTTCTTCTTATCCCTCTCTTCCAGGAATCCCCCCCCTTCCATCTCTCCTCACTTCTGCCTGGCCTTGTCCGGCAACAGTACCAGCACATTCCTCACATGACTCCTTGTTTCCATCCCGCTGAGCCCTCCTGTTTTTCTCTGTCAGTCAGGCTTATCAGTACAAGCTGTTAGACTGGTCCTCTCCATCCACACAGGTGGAAAATAAGCTAAATATGACCCCAGTGTCTAACGAGTAATCAAATCTAGATCAAATCAAATCTAGACCAGGGTAGAGTTTCTTTAAGCCTCTAGAAATCAAGAATAATGGTTGAATTAATTCAGATCAGAATAGGCAGTTTACTGCCACATGTATAGCTAAGCTATTATTGATTAAATATGCAGACAATGTTTTTAAATGGACCCTTCAGACTAATATGCCTCTACATTTTAATTGCTGGATCTTGTCCATTATCACTGTAATGTATGTATGGGTGTTTGTGTTCCTGTGCATGAAGGATGCTGTGTTGGGTCTTTGTTTTCATGCAAATGGTGGGGGCTGTGTGGGTGGCCGGTGCCGGTAAATGTGTTTGGATGCCAACTGTTAGTCCATCAATCACTCATCCTGCTGAACATTAGTGCTCTCTGGGCCTTTGTGAAATCTGAGATGGGACAAGGGCTAGTCTGTATGTGGCAGAGCATATTTCTACTCCATTGTATACTTTATGTGTGTTCTTGTACTGGTGTAGGCTATATTGGCGTATACATATGGTTCTGATTTTGTGTCTTTTTATTGAATTCATGCATACATTTGGAAGGAGAGGGGATTATTGTAGGCTGGCAGTGGCTGGGGGAGCATGGTGTGGTGGGTTAGCCGTCTGGAAGCCATCTACCAAGCAGATGGGCGTCATTAGTGATCATGAACATTGAAATGCAAGGGCCAAATGTAATAACGGGGAATCTATTTCCTGCTCGGCTTTCAATGAGCGCCTTTGCCAAACTGGTATGAAGCTCAAGCTACCACTTTCCCATCCTCTTCTGTTTGGCTACATAGTTTTTCCACGGTCCGGGACCAAGTTTGTTTTTTTACCACTACGGCAAATTGATGCCTGCTTTAGAGGTCTGACACAAAAAAACACACACATGCAAACCACAAATGTTAACGTTTTTGATTTAGGCAGTGGCTGCGGTCCAAATTCCCGGAAAGCCTCGAAGCTTCTGCGCATGTTTATTTTCAACTTTTCGCGCATATCTCTGCTCTAATCGTAGAGAACGGGCTACTCTGGCGGATAGTGCTCGTTTTAATAAAGTTATACAAAAGCTGAATCAATGGCTGAAAGATCACATAATGATCGTATTCTACATAACCAAATATAATAGCATAGTATAACGTTACTGTAAGGACAAAACACCACCACATTTTTCTCTCGTGGCCAAAACTCAAAAGCGTGCGCCACTAGGCAAACTACACAAGTAGGCTCTGCTACAGTTTAACACCATCTGCTCTTTAATCTGCTCACTGTTTATCATTCAAAACAACACTGTAGACAACTTCGTGACTCAAGATCTAATTGCATATCCCCATGAAGTACGTTGGGCCAATAACCGAAAGGTAGCTGTTTCGAATCCCTGAGCTGACCTAGGTTAAAAATCTGTTGATGGCCTTTGAGTAAGGCACTTGACCTTAATTGCTCTGGATAATAATATCTGCTAAATGACTCAAATGTAAACATTTAACTGAATTGAGCTCAAATGGTTGGAATGCAGATGCTGCATGGGCGTTTACAGCATTAACACTTGAAGAATTATCACACCACAAAAATGTGTGTGTAAAGTAGAGGTAAAGAAACACATGCGCAGAATGTGGTCAGGATATGTGCTGAGGGAAAAGTTGGATCTCTGCAGCCAGTGTTTGATTTAACTGAGATTCCCTCAGGAGGGCCTGTTGGCCTTTTATTTAGAACACGTGAGCTTGATTCAATTATGTCCCTGTCAATTAATTTATTCAATATGATGGGAGTTCAGTTAAGGACAGCTCAAGGCATTCATGAGTCTTTCATAGGTAGTGGTAGTGAGTACGTTATCCCAGAATTGGAACCTATGTGGATAATGTTGGTCAATGGGAAGTTTATGTACAGAGGTTACGAAACAGTTTGCCTCCTTTTTGTAAGAGCCTAAATGCATAACAGCCTTTATTGTAATCATACTGCAATTAGACACAAGTTGCTCAAACACAGACCGTGTTAGTGAAACAGGAAACTGATGTATTTGTCTACCTATGTCTCAACAGAAATGGGAAGAAGGAGTCCGACCTGGAGGTAGCTCTGGCCCGGCTGAGGGATCTAGAGGCTCTGTTGAACTCTAAAGATGCCTCTCTGTCCACTGCCCTGGGGGAGAAACGCTCCCTAGATGCTGAGGTCAGGGACCTAAAGGCCCAGCTAGCCAAGGTAAGAGACTAGTGGTAAAGGCCAACTCTGAATTCTACACATACTACATACTCTCTCCTCAGGTACATGGTTCAAACTGCATATGATTGAAAAAAAACATGTTTTATAATCTTCCAGTGTATATAAAGAAAAACATGTTACTTTTTAAAGAACTATCAACTGTGAATCTGACTTTTGGGTTAGTGCTGTAACAAGGTCAGTGCATCACCATGGATCGTTCTCAATGAACTCTGAAATGAATAATATTCCTACGCCACCTTCTGGTCACATAATTGAACTATCATTTCACCCAGTCATGCTTTGACATCTTACATGCAGCTCCTCTATTCCTCCGCTAAAGTGATTTTGATAACTCTAGCGATTTCAGATCAACAAATGATTAATTATTGATCTAATCTAACAACCCTAAAGGTGAACATCAAACTTGAAACTCTCTGTCCCTTAGCTGGAGACCGGTCTGAGCGATGCTAAGAAGCAGCTTCAGGATGAGATGCTGAGGAGAGTGGACGCTGAGAACCGCCTGCAGACCCTCAAGGAAGAACTGCAGTTCCAGAAGAACATCTACGGAGAGGTGAGGCTCTCTCTCTCTCCCTCGTTTACCTTACACTCTTACACTCGCGCTCCTTTTTCCCCTTGACCTCTCTCTTTTACCTCAGACTTTCTTTTTTCTCTTTTTCTCCCTCTGATCTGCTCCTCCTCATCTATCTCACTCTTTTTTTTTTCTCTCTCCCTTTTGCTTCCTCATCTGTCCTCTTCACTAGCCTTACAAACTAGACTGATGGAACACCGAGATCAGTCTGTTTTATGAGGTTACCTCTTCACCCCCTCTTCTATAACTCAAGTATGCCTGTACCGTCTATCTCCCTGCAGGAGCTGAGGGAGTCCAAGCGCAGGCACGAGTCTCGCATGGTGGAGATTGACAGTGCAGGAACAAAGCAGGATTACGAGAGTAAGCTGGCTGAGGCCCTGATGGAGCTGAGAGCCCAGCATGAGGAGCAGGTCCGCATCTACAAGGAGGAGATCGAGAAGACCTACACCTCCAAGGTAGAGAGCACAACCCACTGGTCCACACTGCCAGCTCAAACGTGGACTAGAAGTAAATCAGTTCAAATCGGTAGTTATTTCATTTTAATTTCACTAAGCTGTCTATCCAGTTCAAATCGGTAGTATTGTCCATGCATCATGCAACATCCTTTCACTGGCCCAGTGCCAACCTAGCACAGACACATGTAGTGTGGTTTCGTTCTGACCTCTCTGGCCCTGTGTGTGTCTCAGCTGGAGAACGCCCGTCATTCTGCAGACAGGAACAGTACCCTGGTGGGGGCGGCTCACGAGGAGCTGCAGCAGACCCGCGTGCGGATGGAGGGCATGTCCTCCCAGCTCAGCCAGCTGCAGAAACAGGTAGGGCTGACAGGTGGACAGAGTGCAATCACAGAAGTCTCTTACTGTACATCTCCGTACTGTGGAGCTCTGACAGCTGTTATCTTAGCTCTAGTGTTGGCTCTAATACAAAGTATTAGCGCAGTTCATCTCGTCTCTGTCAAATGTGGCCCTTTTGGTTGGTCTAACCGGGGTATCAACCCTCTGTGTGTTAGCTGGCGGCGAGGGAGGCCAGGGTGCGTGAGCTGGAGGAGTCTCTGGCCCGGGAGCGGGACACGATGCGCCGGCGCCTGGAGGACAAGGAGAGGGAGATGGGGGACATGCGCATGCGAATGCAACAACAGCTGGATGAATACCAGGAGCTGCTGGACATCAAACTGGCCCTGGACATGGAGATCAGCGCCTATCGTAAACTGCTGGAGGGAGAGGAGGAGAGGTGACATGACAGATATGCACAATGCACATCATGCATACACGAGCACTGAAAGCCACACACAGACATTTACACACAGACTGAAGTAAATAAACTCATGTAACCTACACACCCACACTAGATTTGTATCAACAATCTTCTTCTCTGCCACCCCCACAGACTGCGTCTGTCCCCCAGCCCTCCCCCAACCCGAGTCACCGTGTCCCGTACCACTGGCTCTGGCTCAGCACACACCCATACCACCCGTACCTCGGGCTCAGGACACGGCCACAGTGCCCGAGTGGTCCAGTCCACCAGCGGCAGCCGCAACTCCTCAGGCACGGCTAGCGCCAAGAAGAGACGGCTCAATGACAACGACAGCGAGACCTCCAGCCTTGCGGGGGGCGCCGTGACTCGTACACGCATTGCCCAGCAGGCCTCCGCTAGCGGCCGCGTCACCGTGGACGAGGTGGACCTGGAGGGGAAGTACGTCCGCCTCAGCAACAAGGCCAACGAGGTATGGAGTTCATCGGTCAGCTTGACATGCATCGTAGCAGAAAGCACCCATTGTCGCATTCTTTCTGTTATGGTCAAATGCACAGGTTTTGTAAGGAAGCTACTGTAGTAAAAACACCATGTTAGGCTGATGTTGTAAAAGGACAATCACTTTTCTACTTAGTGATTTTTAGTTGACGTTGGCTGAAACACACTTGATGCTTGTCTGTTCTCCTTCAGGACCAGCTTCTGGGCCACTGGCAGGTGAAGAGACAGGTGGGCACCAGCACCCCCATCGTCTACAAGTTCCCCCCCAAATTCAACCTCAAGGCAGGACAGACCGTCACAGTGAGTAAAACCTTCATGTCTGCACTGTCATCAACTATGCTTGTGTTCAGGTTTTAGTACACCATGTTGAGAGAAGTGTGTATTCTAACAGAGAGCAGAATGTTTGTCACAATGTGGGCCTGTGTGTAAAGCATCTATAGTATGTGATCAGGTCATAACAGACAGTCCTGTACCTCTTCCCTCTGTAGATTTGGGCTTCAGGAGCAGGCGGCACCCACAACCCCCCCTCAGACCTGGTGTGGAAGACCCAGAACTCATGGGGCAGCGGTGACCTGTTCCAAACCATCCTGGTCAGCGCCAATGGAGAGGTGAGAGACACACGTTACATGCACCTGTTTGTAGTTGTACCTTCCCATTGTCCCATTGACTGTTCAGTCTTTCTCTTGGCAACATCATCCCACTTCCTATCCTACATATTTGAATACATGTGAGATTTGGTAAAATACCTTACTCATGTCATAGCCGGTTGACAAACTGTTCTGCGCCTCTCTTTCCCATAGGAAATGGCACAGAGGAAGGTTACACGCACCCTGTTCCAAGAAGATGATGATGATGATGTGAGTCTCACGTTTTATGAAAGACACAGGCTGAGGATGATAAATAAATTACTCAAACTATACTTGCACTGTGAGGAAGGCTATTGAGCCAAAACGTTGTTCAGGATCCCCTGTTTCAGATGAAAATATGTTAATTTATGTAGAGTACTTATTTAGTCACTGAACAAGGCCAGGGGTGTGCAATGATACACGTAAATACTTCTCTAAAGGGTGACAAGAAAAATTGAAAGACTTTTTTTATTTACCATTACTGGGTCTCAGTGCTAAAAAGTGTAGGAACCACTGCCTCACAGTGGCTACAGTTAGTATTTACCAGTAATGTTGGAACCTTCTGTTCTCTGTCTCCCTCTGCAGGGCAACCACAGTGCGTGCGGTGTGGACAGTGACTACAACTTGCGGAGCCGCACGGTGGTCTGTGGCTCATGTGGCCAGCCGTCTGATAAGAGCTGTGCCACCTCAGGGGTGTCCAGTGGCTCCTGCTCCATCAGCAGTGGAGGAGGTCTGCCTGAGGGCCTGATGTCTCCCCTCTTTATAATGGGTAGCAACTCACCCAGACAGGTACTGTAGGACACCATCTGTTTGATCATGTATATTGTTTTAACACACATTTTAAGACACTTAAAACACGCTATTTCTGTTTCAAAGCACAAACACCCCTCATTCTCTCTCTCTCTCTCTCTCTCTGACACATGCACACTCATGCGCACAGCAACACTGTTATCCCAGTGTTCCTGTGTCTCCTGCTGTTATGACAACAGCCCCTTCCTGTCCCCTCACTTCCTCTAACGCCCCTATGTCACTTCCTGTCTTTCTCAGGGAGGTCCCAGACCGGAGAACTGCTCCATCATGTAAAGCCAGGCAGGCACCACCTTACCTGGACAAGTACCTTCCACACATGGATGGGAGACGTCTTTTTTAAATTACTTTTTTATTTCCTTTGTTTGATGTATGATCTGTCTTATTTTGTATGACATAATCTGCAGGTTAGATTGCCTTTGGTGTTTGGCAAAGGGCTTAGGAGCTGAGTATACACTTCAGATATGAGCTTGTATATTCTAGTTATTGCATGTGGTGCTGGGCAGATGCTTTCACTGTTTAGGGCCATATCTAGGGAGAGAGGCACAGAAAGCACCTTTAACCATTATAGTGGACTTTGATCCATAGTGGGCTTTTGCGTCATGTCTAAACTGTCACAACACTAAACACGCACAGCAGCAAACCGTGCTATGAATCAGTGGATATGGGGGCTGGAACCAGGGATCTCTGGCCTGGTATTCCAAATACACTACCATTGTCCTGAATGTCACTAAATGGAGATGGAGTGAACCCCCTCTGACCGCTAGAGTGTTAGACTGAGCGATGGGATTGGTCATTCTAAAGCCATAGTTACAAAGAGGAGCTCAAACTTGACACTGCCATCAAGTGGTTTATATTTCTGAACACAAGACAGTAGTTTTTCATGGAATGACATCTATATTATTACTCATGAAACAATCAGACAACTATGGTAATATGGATATAGGTTCCAAATTGTGACTTGTTTTCACAGGCTTGAAAGAGGTTTGTAGTTGTTAAAGAAAGGATACCAAAACGAGATGAGCACACAGACATGGAGAAGACCAAGTAGTACTGTATTGTAAAGTTGAGTACGGTCTTGACATGACCTCTGACCTCCATAAATAGTTTTCTCTTAGAGGCTGATAATTCTTGTCTGACCTCTGACCTCACCTTTGTCTTGTATGACAAAACAGTTATGCCACGCTTTTTTGTTTACGTAGTTCTACTGTAGGGCAACTCAACAGATCTAGACAAAAACATATGATTTGTATGGATTATTTTGCTTTTTGAATCTGAGATAATTGCCAGATGGATTATAGTAATGTTACTGTAACCTTCTAATATTGACCTTCCATTTTTAGGTTTGAGGGAATGTGGCAGCTTGAGAAATAGATGTTCTGGTTTGTCAGACTCTAAAGACAGAAATCGTCTGAGTTGGAAGTGTGTTGATTTTAAATGAAAGTACAATGCTTACCTTCTCGTGACAGCAGTGCAACAATGTGTACATTCTGTACCTTTGTTTGTATCAGGTGTAGTGTCAGAAAGAATGGGTACAGATGGAAAGTAAACCTTGGACAAGTGAGCCCTGAATGGCCCGTAGGGGTAGTTGGACTATATGGTATTATCTGGCCAAAAGTTGACTTTATTTATGAACTACACAGTATGTTGCATTGGCAAACATGTTGGTGCCATATTTTCAGTGTAATCAATTATCAAGGTGTCACTTTGACAAGGTCAGAAAGAGTATTTAACTTGAGAAGGAAACCTAAATGAAACTTAAATCATCTATTCCTCACATGATACCAATTTTACATTGACATCCTCTGTATTCATGTATTGTAGTCTTGAAACTATTGTCCAGAGGCCTCTCTCCCACTTTTCTGAGCTTAGGGTCTTTTCTTTTGGGCATGTTTATTCTTTTTTTTGGGGGGGGGGTCTTATTTCTTTACAATTACCGGTATGTCAATGAGCTACAGTCATCTACAAAGATTTATCCACTGAATATATTAATAGAGGCATGTACAGTAGTCTGGCAGCCTTTTTATAGGATGTATAAGCAGTGAAGAGTTTCTGAGAATACTTGATACTTTATGAAACATTTAAGTTTTTTTGTACTTCATACACATTTCTATCACTACCAATTTGGAGAAAATGTGCTTATTCTCACTGCCCCATACCTTAGAGAAGCTCAATAATATTTTTTACTTATACATATATAATTGCTTTTGTCACTTTTCAGCATTTATTTTCTCATCATGTCTCAAGTGCCTTATTGATACCTGCTCGTGATCATTGGAAATGTATTCTTTTTGCATTATGAGGTGTCAATTCCAAAGATATGCGATATTTTGTCTTTAAAGACAATGGAATTTATAGATTTACAGAGTATGTTGGCTATAGTTGCATATTTGTACGGAAATTGCCCTTGTACATAATGCTCAATTGAATTTGTAAGAAATGATTATACCTAATATGGGAAAACCATGCAATCCAGGTAGAATGAATTAGTGATGATTTACCAGCCTTTTCTGTTCAAGACGATACAATGAAAAATATTTTCCCAACAAATGCCGTCTTGTGGTTGACTTCTTAATAAAATGTCTTCTGTGGTTTGATGTGTGATATTAGAGTAGCTACCTGAGTACAAAATGCTTCTGAACAAGTGCATACAATGTTAAGCCATTTAATGTACATTATATACAACATATTGCATGATTACATTGAAAAACATTCTGAGGCGCTAGCTGTACAAATGTGCTCTGGATTCCCCCTAATTGGAAGCTGACATTCTATTGTCTATAGGGGAGGGGAAAAGGGGCTTGAAAGGACATCATACTAAACTACTAACATCATGGAGATATAAAAATGTCTTTCAATTACCGTCCCGGTTTATGTCATTCTGGTCAAAAGGTGTGTATGCCAAATCATGTGCTCCAAAAGCCAAGTCCCTTCATCTGCAGTGTGAAAATAACATTTGAAGGAATCCCAAGTTTGATCAAACTCGAATGCATGCATGCATGTATGTCCTCAAACTGCGATACTGTCCTTCTCAAAGCCTATCCCCACATGCCTTGGCCCTTGAGTCTGGATCACAAGAGTGTAACGGTGGATAAAATGCCACCTTAATCCACCAGGGGGCAGTTTTACTATGTAAACCTACTGACAGAAGCATCGGCATAATCTGCTGTCATTGTCAGGTTGCACTGACTGTCACTGCTGCAACTGACTGTTTTGTAGCCTTGAATAACCCCAAGACAACTTCCTACCAATGTTTTTGAATGGCAGTAACGTTTAAAAGTAGTTCTTCTGAGTTGTGATGTTCAGAGTAGGGCTGGTGTCATTGGGGCAGTCTCCTGCGTACGGGAGAGGGTGGGCGTCGGACAGGTGGCAGGTCATAGTGTCCTGGGATGTGGCTGTTCACAGGTAGGTCATAGTGATTATGGGGCTCCTGCTCTGGGACCTGCCCAAGGGAACTACGCTCTGAAAAATTTGAAATAAACATTGTAATTGTCATTTGTCTACTGGAGTTTATATTTCTGATTTTCTTTGTTTACTCATAATGTGAATGGTAAATTAAGGATCATACTATGAAATATATGGTATGATTCTCCTGGCCTAGGAATGAGGTTATTGCTATGGTCAACCCTTTCTCCAGCCCTCATACTGAGACTTTCCAATCCATTCCTGTGGTTTCCTCCCCTCTCCCTTTCCTCACATGACCTCCTTTTCATTTCCATGAAAACAGTACTGCCCATTCAACCATGTGTTACGGAAACCCATCCATCTCAGTTGTCTATTTGCACAGTCTAATATTTATTCTTTTTTTTCTGAGTATGCTATGTGAAACCTAAACATTTTACATAGTGATAGTGAATTGTCTGTTTTGTTGTTTTACATGCCAGCATAGCCAGATATTCCGTGTATACTACTGACATAAATTGGAAGGGTCTTGAACAACAGTATAGTAACCCACCTCTGCGTAATGTTGCTGTGCTGAATGGTGGAGAGCTGATCTCGGTGTAGGACCTCTCATGGGGCATGGTCGTCCTCATCTCCATGTAGCTGCTCTCAGGAGGGACGAAGGGCAGGCCGGGCAGGTCTTTAATGGTGGCGTAGGGGTTCTCACTGTTCAGAGAACTGCTGCTAGCTGCCACCACAGTGTCCTTTAGTTCGGTCACTAACAAGGGGCAGAGTGTAAAAGTTAACAGAGGAGCTGACTGGCTCTGGGTCAGCCAGGTCACATGTAGTTTGTCATCTGGTGATGGGTTGACAGTTCAGGCATGTTTTATGTTAAATGTTCCACAAAAGGAAGGCATGTGTGAAAATGGATTGATGGACATGTTGCCTAGAGTAGTTCTAGAGAAAAGCAAGCATATTTCATGTTAACTTGGAGTTGCTGGAAATGAAGGAGAAAAGGGATATATATATATATATAGGAAGCATGGAAAACTACCTTTGTTGTAATATTTCCCAAGGCTGGCACTGTAGCTATAACTGCGGTCAATGCTGAAAGCTCCTGTAAACATGAAACATTTTGCATAAACTATTTATAGCAAACTCATAAAAGACAAATATCCTGTCTTGGTATTAAATCAATATCAGGTGATGAAATGGAGGATGAAAGTTGGTGAAGAACTGGCAGTTTGAAACAGGCAGTAAAAAAGACGGGCCTGGTTCTTTGCGAGCCTCATGGTGTTTCCAGTCTGCAGGCAAAGTGGCATTGCTCTCCACCCCGAACAGGCCTCTCTCCCTCTCCATGTTCTTCACATCACAGAAGAGCTGGTTATTGGTGTTCTGTTTGAAAGACACCAATATTAACCAATCGGAAATCATACAGCTCCTCTCAAACAAGCATATCCTGTATTTTATTTGAATTTTTTTATTTTACCTTTATTTTTCTAGGCAAGTCAGTTAAGAACAAATTCTTATTTTCAATGACTGACCTAGGAACAGTGGGTTAACTGCCTGTTCAGGGGCAGAACGGCAGATTTGTACCTTGTCAGCTCGGGGATTCGAACTTGCAACCTTTCGGTTACTAGTCCAACGCTCTAACCACTAGGCTACCTTGCCGTGAGCAGCCCCTACCCTGCTGTATAAAGGACACGGGTGTAACAGAGTTGACTCGAGACGGAGGTGACGGTAATGACACTTGCCTTGATGGTACGGTCCTGGTTGTTGGGGACGTGTGGTAGAGGGGGTCTGCTCCAAGTCAATGTGTGATAGCTGGGGTTGTAGTAGTGGTGGTAGCTGTGAGGAACATCTGAGCAAGAAGGGACATGACATCAATAACCAGCACTGTGTATAAAATACATTACTGTGTATGAATCCTCACCAAAACTGTAACCTAGCCAGCGCTACAGTATGGATACATTATGTGGTCAAACTATTTGCAAACATTCGTTTTTTAACGTAATATTTTAAACCAAAGCTGTATCAATACAGTACCTGGTATTGCGTATTCGGAGTTGACGGTGCGTGAGGTGGAGAAGGAGACTGTTGGTGTGTTGGCTTGCTTGTCTTTCTGCCGGCGGCGGTAGAGCAGTAGCAGGGCCAGCAGCAGCACCACCAGCATGACCAGCACTCCGATGCCTGCGATGGCCCCCCACGAGTCCCTCTCCCCCGGGGACACGGGCACCATCATACTCACAAAGCGTTCTGTGTGGAGCACAGAGAACAAGGGTCATCACCGTCACAGGCCCTCCAGTCATCACCGTCACAATACTTAATGCTGAATAGACTTAGGTAGATAATAACCAAAGTTTCATTGCCGTCTTATTTAACTGGATTGTAGCAGATTCAATAGACAACTCAATAGACAACTATTATAGTCTGGTAGCTATGGGCAACAGTATGTCATTTTCAAGCTTGTAAACTTATGTATGGTTAGTAACTGTTCATTGGGTAAAAGGGGAGACCATGCCTTTTTTGCAGTCGATCCCTGGTCCTGATTCACACACACACTCTCCTGTCTGTGGGTCGCAGTAGAAGTTGGGTGGGCAGGAGCAGACTTGGGCACAGTTAAGGCCAAACATCCCATGGTGGCATTCTAAAGGCACATGCAGATATTCAAAGTATGACTCATGAATTTGAACTCTTTATTTAAAAAAAATGGCATTGATTTCAATCAGCAAAGGTCAAGTTGGGCATATGTTGTGATACAGTAAAAAATCAATTGAGCCAGACTTACGTAGAGTACAGTCAGGGCCTGTCCATCCTGGGGGGCAGAGGCAGGACCCATCCTGATGGTGGCACGATGAGTTGTGGGCACATCTACACACTCCAGTACATTGCTTACCATAGAGACCCACTGGACAGGCTAGGAATTACACCAAAACACACGTCAAGGTCAAATATAATACACACATGAAAAAATGACCATGTAAAGCACTAAAGTATGCCAAGATGCTGCGGGTCTTCTATATGTACGCTAGTTTGACTATAGGTGAGATGTGATTTAGTGCTGACCTTGTTCACAAAGGGCTCCAGTGTACCCGGGGGTACACACACACTGGCCTGTGACATGGTGGCAGGAGGAGGAGTGGGCACAGGACGGGCATGTTATACTGCACTGGTCACCATACACACCTGCACTGCACACTGAGAGAAAGAGAGAGATTATGGTGATTCATAACAATTTAGCAACTTGACACACAACTTAGCATATGAATGAGATTGATGGTGATAGAGTGACATTTTCTACTTATTTATACAGGCATCAATATCAAGCATTTTATGTACTCACTTTGTTGACAGGTGGGTCCCCAGTAACCAGGGAGACAAACGCAGGCACCGCTGTGTGGCAGACATGTGGCACTGTTCTGACAGAAGCAGCTCTGGTTACAGTGACGTCCCCATGTATCCTCTGAGCATGTCTGGGCACAGCGGGCACCTAGGAGAGAAAAGCACACACAGGACAGACAGACAGAGAGACAGAGACACAGAGACACAGAGAGACACACAGAGACAGAGACAGAGACAGAGAGTGAGACACAGAGAGACACAGAGAGAGAGAGAGACAGAGAGTGGGACAGAGAGACAGACAGAAAGACAGCGAGAGAGAGAGACAGAGAGAGAGAGACACAGAGAGAGGTTAAAACCTGTAGATCACATTGGACTGACTCATTTCCAGGTCCATCCCAAGCTGACACAAACTCAACGGGGGCGTCGGTGCTTACCAGTCCACCCTGGCAGACACTGGCACTGCCCGCTGGCACCCTGGCAGCCATCTGCGTTTAGGCAGTCACACCTCTTCAGGCAGCCTGGCCCGAACGTGCCCATCTGTACAGCAAACACATGCCAACCACGAAAGCATCGTCAAGGGAATCCCTGAACCATTTGGCAGCACAGTCAGAGTCAAGCAAACTGTACTTTGGCAAGATACACTGTAAATACATCATAGTTGGCAGATTTTCCTCATTGAGGAAAAGGAGGACTGAAGATAAGGGGAAGTCCAGAATATAGGCTTATGGATGCACAGAATGAGCTACAGTAGAGAGATAAAGACAGTGATTATAGTATGAGTAACATTACTAATATATGCAATGAAAAAAATCACATCAGGCCCAAGTTACGTTAAGATCATGTTTCCTTTTAATAAACGTTATAGCTACAGTATCATACTGGCACTTACGGGACATGGTTGGTCGCACAGGGGCCCCTGCCAGCCTGGAGAGCAAGTGCAGGATCCGTCTGCTGGGTTACACAATGCCCCATTGGCACACTGGCACGTGGCGTTGCAACCCGGGCCCCAGGTGCCCTTAGAACAGGGCATGGAGCAGTACCGCCCTCGCCAGCCTGGAGAGAGACAGAGAGGGACATTTTGTAAAGGAATCATACATGTCTGTGTCTGTCAGCCTGCATGTTTGTCTAAATGTCTTTCTGTAAAGAGGAGCAGCTATTTTGGAACAAAACACATGTCTGCTTCTGATACCTATGGCTGGATTCAAACGGTGTCGCGGAGGTTCAAGGTTACAGCGTGATTGAACTTTAAAGGCAATGTTCCCAGGTTAGCTAGCGGTGACAGCATTCACGGTAAACGCTGCATACGTCGGCTCAAAAGGAAGTCCTGTTTCAATGTAGTTTGAATGTAACGCTTCAGCGACACAGACGGAATCGCGTTCTAACTGACTGGTTCACACAATAAGGTAGCCACAGACACACTCACGCCGTTGAGTATGTCTGCGTGTCTGTTTGTCCCATCGGAGTAGAGATATTATGACTATTCTCTCTCAGTCAGACTGTCTCTTATCAGTGACTCACCCTCTTTGCAGAAGCAGGTCCCATCAATGGGAGAGCAGTACACTGAGTTGGAACAGGAGCACTCCAGAGAACAGTCCTTCCCATAGGTACCACTCTTACAGGGACTCTCACAGTGAGCACCCTACGCAACAGACATAAGCAGGTTATAACAGCTCACAACAACAGAAAAGCAGAATATATGCAATATGAGTATACATTTCTGCATGCATGTTTATTACCTTAAGTAAATAACCCAAATAAATGATGCTTTAGTTATTGTCAGTGCCATTCTGTGCCCCAGTATTGCCTGTCACTCACCGTGTACCCAGGGGCACAGTGGCAGTCCCCGCTCACACTGTCACACACCCCTCCGTTGACACACAGGCAGGGCTCCAGGCAACCATGGCCGTAGTAACCACGGGCGCAAGTCTCGTTGCAGTAAAGCCCCGCCCAGCCTGGCTGGCATGTGCACTCGCCTTTCAGTGGGTGACAGCTAGCCAATGGACAGAGGAAAACATGATCACATGGGTGAGCACAATTAATACAGAATTTAACAAATCTAAGAATTATAAACAACAAAAAAATGTAAAAACTATTATGGGCTTGTGTGTGTGTGTGTGTGTGTGTGTGTGTGTGTGTGTGTGTGTGTGTGTGTGTGTGTGTGTGTGTGTGTGTGTGTGTGTGTGTGTGTGTGTGTGTGTGTGTGTGCGTGCGTGTGTGCGTGCGTGTGTGTGTGTGTGAATTGTTATATGTGGCAGTGTGTGTGTGTACCCTTTCTTGATCCATACCTGAGTGTGTGTGTGTCGTGGCAGCGGCAGGTGCGTTCACATTGAAGGCCATAGGTGCCGTGCCTACACATCCTCTCTCTGCACTGGGGTCCACTGAAGCCAGGCTCACACAGACAGCCTCCATCTATGTTATAGCAGCGAGACCCGTTGGCACAGTCGCACACACCCTTACAGTCCCGCCCGTAACTACCCACCCGGCACTCCTCGCTGCACCTGTGGAGATACCACACATACACACAAATCAGGACAAACTCTGCAACCAAAGTGGAATAACTTATATCTGGCTCGAACTGAATCAGAAACTATTCTGTTTGCACCCTATTTAATATCCTGTATGACAGATACATGAACTGTATGATATAAACAACTTCTACCCAACCATGTGCGCAGGTTGAGTATACGGCACATGTACAGCATCGGTCTCTACTGCAGAGAGTTAGATAAACACACACACCTGTTTCCAGTGAAGCCTTCAGCACACTGGCAATGGCCTGTCTCAGGGTCGCAGTGGCCCCGGTTGTGACACACACACTCGTGGGCACAGTTAGGACCAAACCTGCCCTCTGCACAGCGCTCTGTACACACCTCACCCTGAGAAAGAGAGAAAGAGAGAGGAGACAAAGAGAGAAAGAGTTTACATGGTACGATGACATTAAAAGAGGGATCTGATTGATAACCTCAAAAGACAAAGATTTCCACGTTGACCCACTGATGCTGTGTTTGAGTCGGGATCAGGAAACATACCGTCCAACCAGGGGGGCACGCACAGATTCCCTTCCCCTGGCAGATTCCCCCATTCTGGCACGGGCATCGCAGCGGGCATCGACTCCTTGGGCATGCCTTCTCACAGCTGAGGAACATGGAGGAAAGAACACTGAGTGGCAGCTCAACTCAGATTGTGTAGAGATGGAAATGTAGGGTACAAGTTAACGAGTTCCTATCTTTTTCAATTTAGTGGAATCTCTTTGCGATCCAGTGCATAAGCATACAGAGAAAGTTGTTCAAGGACAAATAAAATTACTGCACTTGCAACAAATACTCAACTGTACACAGTGGAATTCATCAAAAGTGGTACATTGCCAAACACTTCTACTAGTGCTTATAGTCAAAGGGCCTCTCACCAAAAAAAGGCTTCAGAAAAGGCATTCCGTGACCCAGGAAACAAACATCATTACGCAGATCATTTTATGAGTATGAGGACTGTGTGTTTCAAAACTTGTAAACATTGCACGTTGCTTAAATATTACAAATCAAAGATGCCATTTCAAAATCATAGCATTTTGGGTCATTTCCTCTAGCAAAATAATGAGGTTGGCATGCTACACCTTGGTTACATTTGTTACACACTTTCCGTTGTCCACGCTTGCAGAAAGCAACTTATGTACCGGACCGGAGAAATCCCAGAATAATACAAGATCAGAAGCTGTTGAAAGGTGCTAAATAGATTTTTGTATCAGATTTCAGAACATCACATTATGTAGCTGTCGGGACCTTGAATGTTTTGAGAGCTGTTGTTAGCTGGCAAATGTGCTGTCTTTAGTTTGGCTAGAAGGCAAAAGCAATGATGGCCCTTGTAAGCTAAATACAGCTGACAAAACATCTTATACGGGTTCATCTGGATCAGTGAAGGACCGGTACATTGCTAGGGATATTATCCAGAATGTTGCTAGGAGCGTTGCTCGGGATATTATCCAAGATGCGCTATGATTTTGATGCTAAAGACATAACTTTAATTTTTTTAAACAAATTAATATGCAACTTTTACAAGTTTTGAATCACACAGTGTTCATATTCACAAGATTATCTACCGAGATTGCCGACATTTTGCAGTTTTGTTTCCTGGGTCATGGATCAACACATTTTTTTGAGGGTGGACCTTGGACTATTAGAGTGCTGTGTTGATTTCTGACGTTGGCAGCTGCCTCATATAAATAATTCCCACTAATTCCGAGTGGTTCTCTACTCATCCTCAGGGGCATCTAAAACACAGGGTGTAACTAATGACTCATCCTCAGGGGCATCTAAAACACAGGGTGTAACTAATGACTCATCCTCAGGGGCATCTAAAACACAGGGTGTAACTAATGACTCATCCTCAGGGGCATCTAAAACACAGGGTGTAACTAATGACTCATCCTCAGGGGCATCTAAAACACAGGGTGTAACTAATGACTCATCCTCAGGGGCATCTAAAACACAGGTTGTAACTAATGACTCATCCTCAGGGGCATCTAAAACACAGGGTGTAACTAATGACTCATCCTCAGGGGCATCTAAAACACAGGTTGTAACTAATGACTCATCCTCAGGGGCATCTAAAACACAGGGTGTAACTAATGACTCATCCTCAGGGGCATCTAAAACACAGGTTGTAACTAATGACTCATCCTCAGGGGCATCTAAAACACAGGTTGTAACTAATGACTCATGCTCAGGGGCATCTAAAACACAGGTTGTAACTAATGACTCATGCTCTAACCTAGTGTTTCAAGAGGGGCTCTTTTGCTGCATTGGTAGGATGGAATAAGGCCATAGGATATGGTATAACAATTAGTCTACTGCCTCTGCATTTTGTCTTTCCAACCTTAACATTCTATTTACTTTATATTGATACATACTGCTGAAGGCCTATTTGAGAGAGCGTTGGTTCTACAACTCACAATGTCCCAGTGAAATGTTCTCGACACAGGCACTCTCCGGTCACTTTATTGCAGGATCCCCCAGTTCCACACTGGCACTTCTGAAGACAGCCCTTGCCAAAGGTGCCTGGTGGGCAGGGGTCCTCGCAGCGGCGCCCAATGTAGCCTGGAGGACACTGGCAGGTACCGGTCACAGGATTGCACAGGCCACCGTTCTCACACTTACACAGCTGACCACAACCTGGACCCCAGTGTTGGTCATCGCAGGCTGGGAGACACACACAGACACAGATGATAACAGACACGTAAAAAAGAAACCCCATACAGTGGACTGGTGGGCCAGTGTACAATGTTTTCCATCTGATACTGTATCTCTGAAAATGTTTTCTTAATATTAACTTAACCTGATGTAGTTGCATGGTGTTACACTGTATACTATATGTGATGTCATTGCAATGCACATTAACAAAAACATATCCAATGAAATTCCATTTGGACCACTGGGACTGTCATGTTTCATCCCAACAACAACAGCACAGGAACCTGAGTAGAAGACGATGGTAAAGATCACTCCCCCAGGGACAATATATCTATACATGTATAGTCATGAATTTCCAACAAACAGAGACATAGTCTATGTCCAACTCTAGCCCTAATAGCTCCAGGATCTTATGTTACAGACTTGTGAATCACGATTGACAGGGCGATTTGCATGGAGCCAACAAGATGGATGAGGTTAAAATTGAGAATTTGACAGCGGCCTTTCAGGTTGGCTCCGGCGGTTATCGCCAACCGGTGATTCACACAGGGTTTGGATTTCAATCAGAGTTAAGGAGCGTCCGGGGGGATCATTCCTGATTCTACGGGAACCAGGATCCCACATGGACACACACTGACTCCTCCAATGTCTCATCAATAATGCAGACGGACTGCGGTACAAACCCTATTCAATGGAAAAAAAGATATCCAATACAGGTGATGTAACTGATGCTTTGCACACAAGTGATGATCTCACTAACTATCATGGTGACAACCATTCAATGATAGATTGATACTTGTCTTATTGAGGTTATTGGGGAATGATCACAAACAAATCATAGGTTTTAAATGGATTCTAGTGTGCTTGCTTCAGTCACAACTACTATTGCAGTAAAAACTACTACTACTTCTTCCACTATGAGACAAATACTTTTAGACAGCTGAAGCAAGCACACACATTTTCTACAGGAACGGTATCTTTTCTACGTAGTTTATCGTGAGATCTTCCACCCACCTTTCTTTCCTTCAGTCACATACAATATGTGCTGTGTCACAGTTTCAAGCAGGACTTCTTTGACAATTAAATGGAGGGGACAGTATGGCCAAATTAGGGTTTGGAGCGTAAACTACCACATAGCAGAGAAATGTTTATCACTCTAACTCAGAACAAGACCTTTTTCTCCTTTCTTTGTTTAAATGAATCAAACGTTTACTCATTCCCTGTGTGGGCAGAGACGCTGAGAGGCTGCAGTTGGAGTGTGTGACACATTGAGTTATGGGAAGCTCAGCTGGAGCAGCAATAATGTTTGCACAGGCGTTCTCCAGGACGCCAATGGAGATTTAGGACCTGCAGGGTACTAGGCCATCTACTATCCGCTATCATAGTCCAGGCCTGACAAGGCCAGCCATGAGTGTGGGTGAGTGAAACATGATGGATTGGACACCTATGCTTTGAAGAGCTGTGCTAGGACCAGCTGGCTGTGCCCAAGCCTCTGCACTTACTCAACTTATAACAGAACCCAGACCTGTTCTCAGGGAGATTGTCAATATGTTTGTTTACATCTGATCAGGGTTCAAAAGTGAATTTTTTTCGATTGATGCGCTCTTTAAAAATGGCAAGTCTCCATTGTACTGTAAATTGAATGCATTAAGATAAGGTGGGACACTTATCTTCTTTCCCAAAGTGTATTGTTCAAGTGGTGGTGGGGCAGCAGGTTGGCCTAGTGGTTAACCCCCGAGCTGACAAGGTACAAATCTGTCGTTCTGCCCTTGAACAGGCAGTTAACCCACTGTTCCTAGGCCGTCATTGAAAATAAGAATTTGTTCTTAACTGACTTGCCTAGTTAAATAAAATAAAGGTGGTGGAGGTCACATCTGCATCTAACCACATTATCTCCCACATATCTAACTGAAACACATCCAGTCCTTCTTTTCCCCACACCCTTCTTTCTCACACACCCTTCTGGAGTGTATCACTCTATTCTTAAGTATCAAAACTCAACCAGTCTTCTTTTTCTGTATCCAAACCTCCCAACCTCACCAAATATGTATTATTCCATCACAATCGCTCTTCCCAAAACAATCTCTTATTAAACTACATTTATTTATTTATTTCTCTCTCTTTCATTCTCTTTGTCCACTTCTTTCTCTGGCTGCCTCTGCCCCCACCCCCTTCTTCCCCTCTCTCTTGGTCTCTATCTCTCCCTCTTCCTCTGTTTTTCTCTCAGCTCCCAGTGCTAAACCTCAGCCTTTCTCTCTCATTTCCCTCAGCTAGCTCAACACACAAGAATCTATTCCAGGAAGTGTCAGCTCTCATTCTGCCAGTGGGCTTTATTATAGGACTCAGCAGTATGGGGCCGAGGCCAGCACTTGTTTGCCCAGAGAGAGAAGGAGAGAGAGACAAAGTGGGAAAGGGGTAACATTTTCCATTTCCCCTTCCCATCATCCCCTCTGAAGGCATCACACACCACCAGCTTAAGTTAAGTCCTCCATTCAGCACTGTACTAGTGACCTGGTTGAGTTCAGAAGAACACTGGCATAGATTAACTAGAAGTTTCTGGGTTAATAAAATATTTCTGGGATAAATAAAATGTAAAACATTAATCCTGTGCTGAGATAAAGCTTTTTTTTTAACTATACATTTTTTAGCATAGGATTCCAAAAGTGTATACTTGCAAAATACGGAAAATATTGATTTTACATCCCGGGCCCTGGGTCTAAGCATGCAGTATAAGCTTTGGGAATGTTATATACTTGATGTAGCATAAAATGGCAGGTGAAAGGAAGGCAGTGGGACATAGTGTTCTCCTGGTCTAATAAACTGTTTTCTGGACTGTGGCTTACTTCAATGACGCATCACTGTTTATTTGGTCCCTTGCTGTTTCCATTGGAAAACTCTATGTGTGATTGAGTGTTGTGTGTGAGGATCAGTTTTTGAGTAATGGTCATTTGTCCTTTCCTGCAGTGTGTGTGTGTGTGTGTGTGTGTGTGTGTGTGTGTGTGTGTGTGTGTGTGTGTGTGTGTGTGTGTGTGTGTGTGTGTGTGTGTGTGTGTGTGTGTGTGTGTGTGCGTGCGTGCGTGCGTGCGTGCGTGTGTGTGTTGATGTAACGCACCACTGGAGCAGTCGTCGCCACGCCAGCCTCCCTCACACTGGCAGCGGTCTGGAGCAACACATCTCCCATGGACACACTCCTTAGTACAGCGGGCTAGTGATGAAAAACACACACAAACACACTCTTACTAGACGAGAAGGTTTGTGGAGAGTATATATATTATGTAAGCCATGCATGTCAACTCTGCAGAATGTAACCAATTCAGCAACCAACCAAGCACAAAACTGGATGAATTTTCTAAGTTTGTTTTGATATGCTAATAAACAAAAGCCATGGCGTTAAACTTACGGACACATTTGTCTCTGCTCTCGTAGTAGCCAGGGCAACACTGGTACCTTAGGCGGTAGTCCATCTTCACCGCCTGTCTGTATGCTGTCTTATAGGTGATCCTGGCCAACACAAAGTCCAATAGAGAATACTTCCTGTTACCCTCTGACCTCATGGACACAACCAGGAAGTAAACAGGAAGTGAGTCGGCAGGCTGTGTTACCTGTGACGTGTGCATCTGTAGGAGGTGCGTGGCTCAGAGCAAGGTTCCTCTGTCACCTGGTCATAAGGGTGGGCATATGACTCCTTCACTGAGGTTGTGAAGCTGCATGAAAGGACAAAATGTACTCAGACATAATATAGTGCCTTGTGAAAGTATTCGGCCCCCTTGAACTTTGCGACCTTTTGCCACATTTCAGGCTTCAAACATAAAGATATAAAACTGTATTTTTTGTGAAGAATCAACAACAAGTGGGACACAATCATGAAGTGGAACGACATTTATTGGATATTTCAAACTTTTTTAACAAATCAAATACTGAAAAATTGGGCGTGCAAAATTATTCAGCCCCTTTACTTTCAGTGCAGCAAACTCTCTCCAGAAGTTCAGTGAGGATCTCTGAATGATCCAATGTTGACCTAAATGACTAATGATGATAAATACAATCCACCTGTGTGTAATCAAGTCTCCGTATAAATGCACCTGCACTGTGATAGTCTCAGAGGTCCGTTAAAAGCGAAGAGAGCATCATGAAGAACAAGGAACACACCAGGCAGGTCCGAGATACTGTTGTGAAGAAGTTTAAAGCCGGATTTGGATACAAAAAGCTTTAAACATCCCAAGGAGCACTGTGCAAGCGATAATATTGAAATGGAAGGAGTATCAGACCACTGCAAATCTACCAAGACCTGGCCGTCCCTCTAAACTTTCAGCTCATACAAGGAGAAGACTGATCAGAGATGCAGCCAAGAGGCCCATGATCACTCTGGATGAACTGCAGAGATCTACAGCTGAGGTGGGAGACTCTGTCCATAGGACAACAATCAGTCGTATATTGCACAAATCTGGCCTTTATGGAAGAGTGGCAAGAAGAAAGCCATTTCTTAAAGATATCCATAAAAAAGTGTTGTTTAAAGTTTGCCACAAGCCACCTGGGAGACACACCAAACATGTGGAAGAAGGTGCTCTGGTCAGATGAAACCAAAATTGAACTTTTTGGCAACAATGCAAAACGTTATGTTTGGTGTAAAAGCAACACAGCTCATCACCCTGAACACACCATACCCACTGTCAAACATGGTGGTGGCAGCATCATGGTTTGGGCCTGCTTTTCTTCAGCAGGGACAGGGAAGATGGTTAAAATTGATGGGAAGATGGATGGAGCCAAATACAGGACCATTCTGGAAGAAAACCTGATGGAGTCTGCAAAAGACCTGAGACTGGGACGGAGATTTGTCTTCCAACAAGACAATGATCCAAAACATAAAGCAAAATCTACAATGGAATGATTCAAAAATAAACATATCCAGGTGTTAGAATGGCCAAGTCAAAGTCCAGACCCGAATCCAATCGAGAATCTGTGGAAAGAACTGAAAACTGCTGTTCACAAATGCTCTCCATCCAACCTCACTGAGCTGTTTTGCAAGGAGGAATGGGAAAAAAATTCAGTCTCTCGATGTGCAAAACTGATAGAGACATACCCCAAGCGACTTACAGCTGTAATCGCAGCAAAAGGTGGCGCTACAAAGTATTAACTTAAGGGGGCTGAATAATTTTGCACGCCCAATTTTTCAGTTTTTGATTTGTTAAAAAAGTTTGAAATATCCAATAAATGTCGTTCCACTTCATGATTATGTCCCACTTGTTGTTGATTCTTCACACAAAAATACAGTTTTATATCTTTATGTTTGAAGCCTGAAATGTGGCAAAAAGTCGCAAAGTTCAAGGGGGCCGAATACTTTCGCAAGGGACTGTAATACATTGACAGAACGGACCCATAATGGTCTAGAGTTGAGACAACCTGAAGTTGATATTTTGTGCTACATCTTCAATGATAAGTGCAACAACGAACAACAAGTTATCTACAATGAAACCTGCTGCTACTTCTATTTCTTTCTCACAAACTAAACAGTATAAACAAAAAATGTGCTCCCTTCTATTCTTGTACAATGACATGAGATGAGCTACACTGACTTACCTCTCCCATAGGCTACACACGTTGGGGTCCCTGGGGTTCAGAGACCAGGACAGGCCAGTCAGAACGCTCAGAACCAGCAGCACGGTACAGGTCTGCAGTGACTGCATGGTCCTGAGGAGAGAAAGGGAGGAAAAAGGTTATGGAGGATATTTATAATGCCTGTCTATGGGAGCAATAGCAGTGATAATAGGCTACAGATCGAAAGCATGAGGACCAACATTTGAAGAGAGGGTTAGTTATTAAGGATCAGGTTATTAGCAGGAAAGGGGATAATCAAATACCTATCTTTTTTTCTCTCATTAAACAGCAAATCAAATCATACTGACTTTGATAAACTGATAAACTGACTTGTCTGTTTTTTGTTTGGCACTGCTTTTAGCCTGCCATCTGAATTACAAAGATATAAAACACTTATCACTTATCATTTATCTGAAACCTTCCTGTAGTTTCACTCCAAGGGGAATCTAATGATATTTTCAGCACCTATTAAGCATGGTAAGCATTACCCCTTGTAAAAGAGTTCATTAAACACTAAGCAGAGGTAAGGCAGCGGGCCAGCATTGAGCCGCTTACCAAAACCCTCCCCGTCGCGTTCCCTACTCTCCCCATATGGCAACTTAGAACAGAGGAATCTGAGCAGTGGTGTAGAGTACTTAAGTAAAAATACTTTAAGGTACAACTTAAGTCATTTTTTCAGGTATCTGTACTACACTATTTATACTTTTGACAACTTTTACTTTTACTTCATTACGTTCCTAAAGACAATTATGTACTTTTTACTCCATACATTTTCCCTCACCCCGAAAAGTACTTTCATTTTGAATGCTTAGCAGGACAGGAAAATTGTCCAATTCACACATGAATCAAGATCCCTGGTCATCCCTACTGCCTCTGATCTGGCAGACTCACTAAACACAAATGCTTAGTTTGTAAATGATGTCAGTGTTGGGAGTGTGCCACTGTCTATCCGTAAAAAACATTGTGCCGTCTGGTTTGCTTAATATAAGGAATTTGAAATGTTTGTATATTTAACCATTTACATTTACTTTTGATACTTAAGCATATTTAAAACTAAATACATTTAGACTTTTACTCAAGTAGTATTTTACTGAGTGACTTTCACTTTTTCTAAAGACATTTTCTGTGAAGGAATCTTTACTTTTACTCAAGTATGACAATTGGATACTTTTCCCACCACTGAATCTGTGAGTGAGCGAGACAGAAATGGATTGGGGGGAGGAATATGACTCCAGCTACCATCCTAGCTATTATCAATCAGAGCTGGAGAGAAGACTCCACACTCTTCTGCCATGTCCCCTTCCACACTCACACCATCTGGATCCAATCAAAACGCAGACCCAGGGCAACGCCCAGTGATGGGGACCGGAGAAGGCTCTCAAGGAGCGGCAGGGAGGCCGGCACAGAGAAAGTGGTCTTTTTCCCCAAAAACTCCCATGGACATTTTGGGAAGTTCAGGAGCACTATAGCATGGGTGTCAACTGAAGGGCCAGTCCCCTCATCTTGGGAAAGGGACGGTCTTTGGAGGATGGACTCATGTTGACATAAAATTGGTCAAGGGGTATTCAGCTATTTTTATGGTTATTTCAAATGAGATATTTAGCATTTTTGTTCAGTCAAGCAAAGAGAGAAACAACAAGCCACTTCAATAAGTCTAGGTCTAGCCCTTCACAAGGTCTCTTTCTCCCCCCACAATGTAAGGGTGTGGTTATTCAACAATGCCATGCTAGGATCCCTTTTAGGGGCTTCAGCCTAAGCATTTTCCTAATCAGAGTAACAAACAAACTGCAGCCACACCACAGCAGTCACACTAAACCTACAGCTGTAGCTTTGAGTTGATTTGGCACAATTCCCCCTGTAACATAAATCATGTTCATTCACTGATCTGCTGCTTTTGATAGATCACCCTTCACAACCCTCCTGTCCTCTGTGTCAGGAGATAATATACATTCTGGCACACACTCTAACGCCTTAAAAAGCTGCACCACAAAAACAGGATTTTATAAGAACAGGCATATGGGTTTTATTAAGAGGAGCAATCGACTTCAGCAGCCACTTCATTGGACTGGAGAAAATATTTTTCATTAGCTTTTTTCTTTTTAATTGATCTTCATTAGACAAAGTCTTGAAACCGCATGGGAATGTTTAAGTCCCGAGAAAGAGAACGTAGGTTTAATGAGTGCAGACGTGAAGAGAGACAGCTCTGGCTGAAAGTAAAGGCAGCGCAGTTCACATTGCATGTTTGGGTTACCTTTAAATTGAACGGTAGGTCGGTAGACATAACTGGTAAGTAGGTAGCAGACCCCTGCTCAGAGAGGGTAAAATGGTTCAGGCCCCCCCGAAGTAGTCTTTTATTTGCAACTCCACCCACACATGGGTTGATTCCTGATTCCTGATTCCTGCCCAAGCCTTTGCAGCTGAGACTCTTATCAAATTCAACTTACAGTTATGAGCTTAATCCTCATCGTCTTTTTTTTCCATCTTCTTTTATAAAAATCAAGATTTTTCTTCTGTGTTGCTTCATGTAATCAACATAAGATAAAAACATACACAGATGGCAAAATATATGTATTATTATTATTTATTATGTTAAAAGTGCAGATGGGCACCAGATTTGGCTCTACTTATCTATTAGGTCCAGGGTGTAGTCTGGACCAGAGGTGCGTCTCTATGTGCCTTGAATGGTACAGAGGTGGTTCTGGACCTCTAATGCAGCAGCCTGCACTCGAAGGCATTTTTGGTTAGTTTCAATGAGCAAAGCAGACCATCTCAATTGGACTTTCATGTGACCCAATAAAAAAAAGAGGCTAGGAATACACAGCACAACGCACGCACACACTTTCTAATAGTTTCATCGACAGCTCATTTGTTTTTCATGTTCTTAAAACGTTCCATGCACAAAATGAGTCCCATACATTGAAACGGGTATAGAGAGGCTATTCATAGTATCTGAGTATATTCACAAATTCATTGGACTCATCTTGGCTCACAATGTCAAGCGTCACAGATCTAAACAAGTGGCCCACGCGTGTGCCGATCGTACCAACTGGAGAATGTCCTAATGTTTAAAAGGGCCCCACAATGCTCTTTCCAGAACTGCACAGGGACTTCAATGGAGACAAGGCCCAAATGAAAACAGATGTACTCGTGTCACATTAATCTTGCAAGACCGAGACACTCTTATGCATGTTATTACCATTCAATTTCAGTCATGAGTCTTGCAAAAGCCTCAGAAATGAGACTAAGGAAAAATATTTGATTTGGTTTCACACAGATTGCGTTCACAGTTTTCATTTAATGACAGCTCAGGAGGCTACTCACACATATTTACTGAAACTTTTTATTATTATTATTTCATCTTTACCATCATTTGAACCATGAAATATTCATGCAATAGTGATTAATTCACATTTACTGAGCATCCTAAAGCTTCTTGTCTTCCAAGACAATCCAGTCCTGAGTGGGGTGGGGTCTTCATGGTCGCTATTGGATAACATGCTCCTTAAATAAGAGTAGAGAGTTTTTTAAATGTAATTTTATATTATTTATTTATTTATTATTTATTGAATATTCGAAACATACAATATACTTGCAGTGAAGCCGCTCAACAACTACATCATACCTGTCACGCCTTGGTCTTAGTATTGTGTGTTTTAGTTTATTAGTTAGTCAGTCCAGGGTGTGACATGGGGTTGTTATGTATTGTTTTTTCGTATTGGGGTTTGTAGTGTTTGGTATTGTAGTTGATTAGGGGTGTGTGTGTGTTAATTAGGTTGGCTGCCTGAGGCGGTTCTCAATCGGAGTCAGGTGCTTCTCGTTGTCGCTGATTGGGAACCGTATTTAGGTAGCCTGATTTCGCTTTGTATTTCTTGGATGATTGTTCCTGTCTCTGTGTTAGTTTCACCAGTCAGGCTGTATTAGGTTTCGTTCTGTTTGTTGTTTCTTTTTGTATTTATTAGTTATTCGTGTTAGTTCGTTCGTTTTGTCTTCACTCAATAAACATGAGTAACTTACACGCTGCATTTCGGTCCGACTCTCCTTCAACAACAAAAGAACGCCGTTACAATACCAGTCATCCAACAGATTCCCATTCAGAGCGACACACAGAAACAACCAAGGTCAATGCCCTCCTCAAGGACACGTTGACCGATCTATCACCAGGCCAAACAACGTGAACACGAACCCTCCAAGATCCCCCCCACAGTTCCCTAATAGTTCGAGACCCCTCCCACAGTCCCCCCCAAGGAATATTTTTTTAATGTATTTTTTAAATACAATTAATTCCATTCCCCACCCCAAGAACCCCACCCAATGCACCAACAACCAAGAGAATGGACTAAGGAGAAAAAAGGAAAAGACAGGAGAAAACAGCAAACAACAATGCAAAAAAAATATTATAAAAAAACAACAACAAAGGACATCAAAGACGACTAAAATCATAACAGCAATGCGAACTGTATATGTTTGTGTGTATGTCTGGCACTATTACATGTATGTGTGTGTTCTTGTATGTGTTTATTTGAATGAGAGTGTGTGTATATGCATGTGTAAAAACACCTGCATGGCATCAGCCTCAGGCAAACCGGCATTAGTTGTAAAAACACTGCCAGTTAGTGTCATTCAAATGTTCTTTAGAGTAGAGAGTTGTTTTTATACTGTCAGTATATGGTGAAATTCTAGACACTGCACATGGCACTGTTCAAATGTTGCTTGCCTTTTCCCCTCCCCTCTACTCCTCTCTCTCTTTGGGGTTGAAATGTTAATTGAGGTAGAAAATATTAGTCACTCTTTGGAACAGAGCGTCGCAAAGGAAAATAAAATTGAGAAAAAAACATTGGCTGTGGATTGGTGACAGGTCGAGTGAGAAAGAGAAAATAAAAAAGGAGAAGAGAGAGAGAGAGACAGCGAGAGAGAGAGAGAGAGAGAGAGAGAGAGAGACAGAGAGAGAGAGAGAGAGAGAGAGAGAGAGACAGCGAGACAGTGAGAGAGACAGTGTGTGAGAGAGAGAGAGAGCGAGAGAGAGAGAGAGAGAGAGAGAGAAGAGAAAAGAGAAAAGAGAGAGGGAGGAAAGGAGGGAGGAGAGAGGGACGCCAATAACAACTCGATTTTCATATAGAGGGGTGCAATATCTAAGCCAGACTAAGAAACTAAGCTACACACTATGAAGTCTCAAGTTCACAGTCATTTCTCAAAGTTACTCTTGGGAATCTCCTGGCATTGTAAAATGCTATAATAATGTTACATGATCAATAATATGAATGCCATTTCTAAATGTCCAAATGTCCCAAATTATTGAAGCCAAAGAGATAAAATTACACAGGAAAACAGTTTATTCACTTCAGTATTGCATTCGCCACGTCTGCACTGCGCAAAAACGATGGGCTAAGAGTCAACACCTTGTAATGAGGTTGATATCCAGTCAACAGCCAACTCCTATATATGATTCTATGATACTTATAAGGTAACAACAACCAATCAAAGGTCAATGTCACCAGCTGCACTATTTCCATAATAGATGACATTCAGGAGCTCAACATTATACACTATAGTTGAACATTATAGTTGAACATTATACAGAAAATATTATTTAAAAAGCTTGAGCTAAATTATATATGATTTTCAATGCATATCACTTAGCTAATGTAACAACCAAAACTTGTCAACATGATATAATTGGCTGAACGCTTCTGAATGTCAATTCCCCTGATTAGTGGTATCAAGAGCCTTTTTAGGACAAATATAACCATTTCAAGCTTTAGACTTTGTGTCATCAACTTACATATGAACTGTAAGAACAAATCCATAAAAGTGCTCTCAAGCTGACAGGCATTGCCAGTTGGAGTGAATAAGATGGAGAGCTTGATGTGTCACTCTAACCACAGTCTATAGTCCCGACTCTGCAGCATTAGCCCACACCCCCTTTCCCCCCTATACCCTCCATTAAAACACAGTTACTGTAAACTAGATATATCATCCCATAATCCTTTGCATCTGGAATTTCTTCATGACGTGCATGAGAGATTCGGCTCCTTCGACCACGGGTAGGCTGGCACACACTCCCTAGACGCTGTAATGCCACATGTTAGGTGGGCGGGTGTGGGGGCAAAGGGAGTAGGCACCATCAACAACCCTTTGGGAGAATGGGGAATGACGGAACAACTACACACCACCCCACATCCAATCTTTCAAATTCATACTTTCTGAAACATTAACGTTTTTTTGCAAATCAGAAATATATGTGGTGCGTAACTGTTGATTTGGTCAATTTCTTGCATTTATCCATGACATCTTTATTGTTTCTTGAACATGACACATTTTGGGGGTGTTCACAGTGAGGCTTTGTACATTAAGGGTGGTACCGCACCACAAGTCTCATCCCCCACACACTGGAACATTCTGAGTGGAAAGTCTTGTCCTGGCAGCTCATATGCTGTTGATGGCTGTCGTAGGATTTGCGTGACAAAGGGATGATATGGAGGGAAAGAGGAGGGTTTCGTCTTTTGGGAAGCTACTTTTCGGAAGGCTGTGTTTTGCTGTGTGAGCTTGGAGCTGCAGAGTGTGCTGTCTTCTGTAGGATTCATGCGAATGAACTATGAGTTCTTGAACTTTGACCTTTGACCGGAGAGAAAAAAAGACACCTTTAACTTTTGGTTGTCTGCTTCTTTTGTCTTCCTTTTACAGAATTGTTATTGTATCTCAGCAGATCTTTTTGATGCTTTTGTTTCGCTGAATGTTCTCGAAAAAGCACAGACGTAAACATTTTGGATGCGATTCAACGCAACACAGTCTCTCCAATACAGTGACATATGCGTAATGGTGTCTCTCTAATTCTACGTTAAATCAGGGTAGTTGCTATTGAAAAACAAATAAAATGGTCCCTATGTCAACTGTATGTCATCCCTATGTCTAATTTCCTCAATCATAATGTTGTACTTCTTATTTTCTTCATGACTCTTCAACTCAACTTCTGTCTTGTTTTGGGACCAGAGTATTGTGGGAACCTCTACTTGAGTGAAGTATTCTAGATGATGTATATCGTCATCGGCTGATCTTCTCATGACACTGCCAGACATAACACTCAGCTTTTACACATACACAACAAGGCCAAGAGGTCATGTGTCTTTGAAAAATGGTGTGGACCATCAGAAAACAAAAACAACCCCAGCTAAACACTGTGATGACCAATGATTAACAACTGACAAAAGCATTCAGGGATGGGCAACTAGAGGCCCGTTTTTGTAGACCCACGGAGCAAACTAAAAATAAATAAAAAATGTATATTTTAAACTCAGTCGGGGTCTCAATTTACTGTTGAGAGTGAGAATAGTAGAATTTCGAAATTTAGTCGTGCATCAGATGTTTTTCTCTTGTTATGACAGTCACTTAGGGCCCCAACAAAATGTCACTTAGAGCCGCCAAAAGGCTAGGGCTGGCTCTGACTGCGTGTGTGGGTATGGATATGGGTATGGTTGTGGGTACGCAGACCGGCGAGCCACTGCGGCCCCTCATGATGATTTCAGATTGTGGCCCCCAGCCCCATCACAGTTACCCATCCCTGGTTTAAGTTTATCAACTGGCCACTAGTTCAACTTTTATGGCAAAAGATAAAAGACCAAAAATAATTTATTGAACTCGACCTGTTCTTAACTTTTGACATATCACTTTTGGGTGTCTGTTTCTTTAAAAATGTTATTGAAATCTGTTTGATTCGGTCAGCCTTTTGGATATGATTCAACACAACCCTTCTCAGCAACAGCCTCTTCAATACAGTAACATTCTGTATACTTAATGATGTCTGCCAATCTATGCCACGGTTTGAGTCATAAAACACTTCTCTAACGCTTTGTTAAATCAGAGTAGTTGCAATGGAAAAATAAAACAGAACCTACGTCTGTATGTCAACTCTATTGCCTCACACTTCTCTTCTTCTGCCTCACATACAGGGCCAGACTACCGCATTTGGGGCCCTGGGCCACCGACCTCCAGGGTGAAATAAGCCATGGTGCAGAGAGAAGAATGTGCAGTTTTATAATACTATTCTACACGCTCTGTCATAAGGCTGAGAGAACAGTTTGCAGTTTTAAAGCTAATTTCCAGAAATTCTACACATTTTGCTATCATATGCTATCTAGGGGAAAGGAGGGACACGCACCATATTCTTTTTTTGTCAGGCAATGGGCCCAGGGCCTGTGTGTGAGCAGGGCCGGATTACCGAACGGGCATGCAGGGCACACATATTATCCCCCCCCCCCCAAAGAAAAAGGTTGGGGGGTTGGGCCCCCAAATACCAGATGATTGGGTCAGGAGGTCTACGTGATGGCCACACCTTTTCCTCTACTCCTAGAGAGCAGCTTAGCAGTCTGATAGACCAGAGTTGGGGTGTATGTGTTAGACTCTATCCCTGTAATGTTGGTCATGTGGTTCTGGTGTAGAAAGCTTATGTCATAGGCACTGTCGATAGGGCGACACTGAACAGACTGAAATAGATAACGGAGGGAGAGTTGATAAGGGTACCATGGCAATGATGTTGTTTTGGGCCTTATTAGAACATCAACATGAGCTCTACACATGGCCAAACAGTCAGCCATGGAATATGTGACTTATGGTGTTGTTCAGCTAATACTTGAAGCTAGTTCATGCATGATCATTCAGACCTAATATATCCAAATCAAATCAAATCAAACTGTATTTGTCACATGCGCCGAATACAACAAGTGTAGACCTTACAATGAAATGCTTACTTACAAGCCCTTAACCAACACTGCAGTTCAAGAAGAGTTAAGAAAATATTTACCAAATTAACTTTGGAATGGAGTTTAAAAAAAATAATAATACAAAGTAGCACAATAATATAACAATAACAAGGCTATATACAGGGGGTACCGGTACAGAGTCAGAGTGTGTGGGAGTACAGGTTAGTTGAGATAATTTGTACATGTACAGTAGGTAGGGGTGAAGTGACTATTCATAGATAATAAACAGCGAGTAGCAGCAGTGTACAAAACAAATGGATGCCCTAGACTTGGTGCTCCGGTACCGCTTGCCATGCGGTAGCAGAGAAAACAGTCTATGACTTGGGTGACTGGAGTCTTTGACAATTTTATGGGCTTTCCTCTGACACCGCCTATTATATAGGTCCTGGATGGCAGGAAGCTTGGCCCCAGTGATGTACTGGGCCGTACGCACCACCCTGTCAGGAAGTTCAGAATCCAGTTGCAGAGGGAGGTGTTTAGTCCCAGGGTCCTTAGCTTAGTGATGAGGTTTGTGGGCACTATGGTGTTGAACTGTAGTCAATGAACAGTATTCTCACATAGGTGTTCCTTTTGTCCAGGTGGGAAAAGGCAGTGTGGAGTGTGATTGAGATTGCGTCATCTATGGATCTGTTTAGGCTGTATGCAAATTGGAGTGGGTCTAGGGTATCTGGGAGGATGCTGTTGATGTGAGCCATGACCAGCCTTTCAAAGCACCTCATGGTTACCGACGTGAGTGCTACAGGGCGCTAATCATTTAGGCAGGTTACCTTCGCCTCCTTGTGCACAGGGACTATGGCGCTCTGCTTGAAACATGTAGGTATTACAGACTTGGTCAGGGAGAGGTTGAAAATGTCAGTGAAGACACTTGCCAGTTGGTCCGCGCATGCTTTGAGTACACTTACTGGTAATCCATCTGGCCCCACGGCTTTGTGAATGTTGACCTGTTTAAAGGTCTTGCTCACATTGGCTACCGAGAGTATTATCACACAGTCATCCAGAACAGCTGGTGCTCTTGTGAATGCTTCAGTGTTGCTTGCCTCGATGCGAGCATAAAAGGCATTTAGCTCATCTGGTAGGCTCGCAGCTCGTGTCTGGGGTTCCCTTTGTAGTCCGTAATAGTTTTCAAGCCCTGCCACATCTGATGAGCGTCAGAGCCAGTGTAGTAGGATTCAATCTTAATCCTGTATTGACATTTTGCTTGTTTGATGGTTCGTCTGAGGGCATAGCGGGATTTCTTAAAAGCGTCCAGGTTAGTGTCCTGCTCCTTGAAAGTGGCAGCTCTAGCTTTTAGCTCGATGCAGATGTTGCCTGTAATCCATGGCTTCTAGTTGGGATATGTAAGTACGGTCACTGTGGGGACGACGTTCTCGATGCACTTTTTGATGAAGCCGATGACTGAAGTGGTATACTCCTCAATGCCATTGGATAAACATATTCCCGTCTGTGCTAGAAAACAGTCCTGTAGCGTAGCATCCGCGTTATCTGACCACTTCCGTATTGACCGAGTCACTGGTACTTCCTGCTTAAGTTTTTGTTTGTAAGAGGAATCAGGAGGATACAATTACGGTCAGATTTGCCAAATGGAGGGCGGGGAAGAGCTTCGTATTCATCTCTGTGTGTGGAGTAAAGGTGGTCTACAGTTTCTATTCCTCTGGTTGCACAAAATTTTGTAAAACTGATTTATTAAGTTTGCCTGCATTAAATTCCCCGGCCACTAGGAGCACCGCTTCTGGATGAGCATTTTCTTGTTTGCTTATGGCCTTATAAAGTTGGTTGAGTGCGGTCTTAGTGCCAGCATCGGTCTGTGGTGGTAAATAGACGGCTACGAATAATATAGATGAGAACTCTCTTGGAAGATAGTATGGTCTACAACGTATCATAAGATACTCTATCTCAGGCAAGCAATACCTCAAGACTTCTTTAATATTAGACATCGCGCACCAGCTGTTATTGACAAAAAGACACGCACACCCACCCCTCTAGACGCAGCTTCTTCTCTGTTCTGCCAGATGCATGGAAAATCCCGCCAGCTCTATATTATCCGTGACGCCGTTCAGCTACAACTTGGTGAAACATTAAGATATTACAGTTTTTAATGTCCTGTTGGTAGGATAATCATAATCGTAGGTCATCAATTTTATTTTCAAATGATTGCATGTTAGCAAGTAGAACGGATGGCAGTGGGAGTTTACTCGCCCGCCTACAGATTCTCAGAAGGCAGCCCAGCCTGCTCCCTCTTTTTCTCTGTCTTTTCTTTACGCAAATGACTGGGATTTGGGCCTGTTCCCCCCCAGGGAAAGCAGTATATCCTTCTCATCGGACTCATTAAAGGAAAAAGCTTCTTCCAGTTTGTGGTGAGTAATCGCTGTTCCGATGTCCATGTAAAACGTCAGTCATCCTCTTCGGGGGCGTCATCTTATAGATAAGGTTGGTATCAATGCCTGGCCAACTGAAACGTGTTGTACTGACACTCTGGGAACATATTCTCTCTTGTTGTGTTGGGCATTTGGCCAAGTTGAGGCCTCTCTCTCCAAGTTGAATACATCCCTGCGGCATTGCTCCACAGTGAGGGCTTGTGTGTTCTCGTCTGCAACCAGCTAGCCACACAGTGTAAACTACCTCTAGGGCCGGCACACTCCAGACCATAACCACAGGCAGAGTGACTGTGGTTTCGTTGGTCAGAGAAAGTGTAGGGGTCCTCACAAACACAAACACTCCGGAGTACTCTAGCCAGAATAAAAACAGATGCACGTGTACATGTTCAGTACACCCCAAAACACTCACCTCAGATTTAAAAAAGCACTGTTCAGGGTATAAATAGTATTTTCTATGCAAACTTAACTATATGAAATGGTGGAAAACCTAAAATGGAGGCCCTGGCTGAGGTTTTGGAGGGACATGACCATACAGAGCAGTAATTATATGCGCCGTAATGTACTGGGATCATAATGTATGCAGAGACACTTGGGCTTCTTGTAAATAAAAAAGGCTTTCCACAAGCCTTAACCAGAAAACACAGGCTTGAAGAACACGGTAGAAAGACCACACCGTTGGCATTATTGTGAGACCATCGCTTAGAAGGCTCCAGTAAGAGTTCAGGATTCTGAACATGTAATTACCATAGAATCAAGTGGTATTATTTTAGAGACCATATGTAATTACCATAGAATCAAGTGGTATTATTCGGGAGACCCCATGCATGTACAGTGAGCTTTCATAGTGAATGAACCTCCATGCTGGAGACAAGCTGTTTAGTACAGTTTAGTTGGTATAAAAGAACAATCCACTAATGGTATAATCCCATTCATAACCGAATCCTCCGCTGTAGATTCATATTTACCATAATTATCCTCAGGAAATACTGTAACATCCTGACATACAGGCCTTGAATAACGAAACAATAAATATCTACATCATTTGAGATTTTCACAATTACACAATTTGTGTTATGACTTCTAGACATCCTGATAATCATAACCATTGAAACATTCACAGGAATGCTGATTTTTCTTACTTGCTTGTTCAGAACTACCCCTTCCTTTGCTCTTCCTGCCATACCCCGTAGTAAAATCCCCTCTCCTACTACAATATGGTGGTGACATTACAACAGGACGTTCCCTACAGTCTGAAGGTCTCTGTGGTGCCCTGGACCCCACAAGCCTATTGTTATACCACCCGTTGAGTCACTTCACACATGATGCCATGATCAGAAAAGGCCTTGGCGCCTGACAGTGAAGAGTTATGAGTCTGTAAGGTGTGAAGTTTTTTTTTTTGAGAACGAGAAAAAGGGGTTATAAACTCGGATATCAGTCAAACCTCTACACATCACCCTCCTCATGATGTCGGAGTACACATACACTACCGTTCAAAAGTTTGGGTTCACTTAGAAATGTCCTTGTTTCTGAAAGAAAAGCCCATTTTTGGTCCATTAAAATAATATAAAATTGAGTGTGTCATTGTTCATGTTGTAAATGACTATTTTAGCTGTTTTTTTAATGGAATATCTACATAGGCGTACAGAGGCCCATTATCAGCAACCATCACTCCTGTGTTCCAATGGCACGTTGGGTGAGCTTATCCAAGTTTATCATTTTAAAAGGCTAATTGATCATTAGAAAAACCTTTTGCAATTATGTTAGCACAGCTGAAAACTTTTGTGCTGATTAAAGAAGCAGTAAAAGTACCCACAAAACACCAGTCTCAACGTCAACAGTGAAGAGGTGACTCCGGGGTGCTGGCCTTATAGGCAGAGTTCCTCTGTCCAGTGTCTGTGTTCTTTGGCCCATCTTATTCTTTTCTTATTATTGGCCAGTCTGAGATATGGCTTTTCTTTGCAACTCTGCCTAGAAGGCCAGCATCCCGGAGTTGCCTCTTACTGTTGACATTGAGACTGGTGTTTTGCGGGTACTATTTAATGAAGCTGCAAGTTGAGGATTTCAGAAGGGTCTGTTTCTCAAACTAAACACTGTAATGTACTTGTCCTCTTGTTCAGTTGTGCACCGGGGCCTCCCACTCCTCTTTCTATTCTTGTTAGGGCCAGTTTGCACTGTTCTGTGAAGGGAGTAGTACACAGTGCTGTACGAGATCTTCAGTTTCTCTTCAGCAATTTCTCACATGGAAGAGCCTTCATTTCTCAGAACAAGAATAGACTGATGAGTTTCAGAAGAAAGTGCTTTGTTTCTGACCATTTTGAGCCTGTAATCAAACCCACAAATGCGGATGCTCAGAATACTCAACTAGTCTAAAGGTTAATTTTTTTGCTTCCTTAAACAGAAAAACAGTTTTTCAGCTGTGCTAACATAATTGCAAAAGGGTTTTCTAATTGTCACTTGTGCTCCCCCTCCAGCCTCTAGGTCACCAGGCTGCCCGTTATGGCGCACATCTGTCACCATTGTAACACACACCTGCGCGTCATCACTCACCTGGACTCACTTCCTTGATTACCTGCCCTATATATGTCACTCCCTTTAGTTCCTTCCCCAGGTCTCATTGTTTCCTGTCTGTGCGTTGTTCGTGTTTCTTGTTTCACAACATGAACAATGTCTATACTGTATTTCTGATCAATTTGATGTTATTTTAATGGACAAACAAATAGCTTTTCTTTCAAAAACAAGAACATTTCTAAGTGACCCCAAACTTTTGAACGGTAGTGTATAAATGTATGTAATTCCATAAACAAAAGTGGACTTCATCATAAGGAATGCACATGGTACTTTATAAATACAAGTGATTGTCATATACAGTCGTGGCCAAAGGTTTTGAGAATGACACAAGTATACATTTTCACAAAGTTTGCTGCTTCAGTGTCTTTAGATATATTTGTCAGATGTGACTATGGAATACTGAAGTATAATTACAAGCATTTCATAAGTGTCAAAGGCTTTTATTGACAATTACATGAAGTTGATGCAATGAGTCAATATTTGCAGTGTTGACCCTTCTTTTCAAGACCTCTGCAATCCGCCCTGGCATGCTGTCAATGAACTTCTGGGCCACATCCTGACTGATGGCAGCCCATTCTTGCTTAATCACTGTTTAGAGATTGTCAGAATTTGTGGGGTGTTGTTTGTCCACCCGCCTCTTGAGGATTGACCACAAGTTCTCAATGGGATTAAGGTCTGGGGAGTTTCCTGGCCATGGACCCAAAATATCGATGTTTTGTTCCCCGAGCCACTTAGTTATCACTTTTGCCTTATGGCAAGGTGCTCCATCATGCTGGAAAAGGCATTGTTCATCCCAAACTGTTCCTGGATGGTTGGGAGAAGTTCTCTGAGGATGTGTTGGATGTGTTGGTACCATTGGTATTCATGGCTGTGTCCTGAGGCAAAATTGTGAGAGAGCCCACTCCCTTGGCTGAAAAGCAACCCCACACATGAATGGTCTCAGGATGCTTTACTGTTGGCATGACACAGGACTGATGGTAGTGCTCATCTTGTCTTCTCCAGACAAGCTTTTTTCCAGATGCCCCAAACAATCGGAAAGGGGATTCATCCGAGAAAATGACTTTACCCCAGTCCTCAGCAGTCCAATCCCTGTACCTTTTGCAGAATATCAGTCTGTCCCTTATGTTTTTCCTGGAGAGAAGTGGCTTCTTTGCTGCCCTTCTTGACACCAGGCCATCCTCCAAAAGTCTTTGCCTAACTGTGTGTGCAGATGCACTCACACCTGCCTGCTGCCATTCCTGAGCAAGCTCTGTACTGGTGGTGCCCCGATCCCGCAGCTGAATCAACTTTAGGAGACGGTCCTGGCACTTGCTGGACTTTCTTGGGCGCCCTGAAGCCTTTTTCACAACAATTGAACCTCTCCCTTGAACTTCTTAATGAGCCGATAAATGGTTGACAATGATGACAGAACGTGTTTCCTTGCAGGTAATCATGTTTGACAGAGGAAGAACAATGATCCCAAGCACCACCCTCCTGTTGAAGCTTCCAGTCTGTTATTCGAACTCAATCAGCATGACAGAGTGATCTCCTGAGCCTTGTCTCAGTCGGTAGAGCATGGCGCACTCACACCTGTGTTAATGAGAGAATCACTGACAAAAGCGTCTGATGTATATTATATATTATATTATGTCAGCTGGTCCTTTTGTGGCAGGCCTGAAATGCAGTGGAAATGTTTTTGGGGGATTCAGTTCATTTGCATGGCAAAGAGGGACTTTGCAATTAATTTCAATTCATCTGATCACTCATCATAACATTCTGGAGTATTGCAAATTGCCATCATACAAACTGAGACTTTGTGAAAATTAATATTTGTGTCATTCTCAAAACCTTTGGCCACGACTGTACTCAAGGCTGGACGTCAAGCATAGACAAAGAACAGCTTAACATACTTACACAAATACACTGGATGGACAGCCAGTGACAACAATAATATAGCTACTATGACCACCGCCAATTTGGGTTTGACACTGCAGATTGCAGTCTTTCATTATTCCTCGAAAATATCCTCTACCACTCTGATGTGTCCCACATCATGTCTATTTTTCCAACATTTACACAACAACGTCAATCTAATTTCCCCAATCATTATTTGATTCTCCATGTTCTTTTTCTTCATGTTGTCTCTTTAACTCAACTTCTGTCTTGCTTATGGACCAGAGTATTGTGGGAACCTCTACTTGAGTGAAGTATTTTAGATGATGTGTATCGTCCTCGGCTGAACTTCTCATGACACTGCCAGACATAACACTCAGCTTGTCATCCATTTTTGTTTTCTTCTGGTTTCTTCCAACATACACAACAAGACCGAGAGGTCACAAGCCTTTGAAATTTTAAGTGCACCATCAGAAAACAAAAAACACCCGGCAAAAGCACTTGTGTCTAAACTCATCAACTAGCCACAAGTTCAACCTTTATGTCAAAAGATAACAAGACCAAAAGAGAGCAATAATGTTATCTGGACCTGCTTCTATGGTCCTCAAATGATGTTTGAGGACCATAGAAGTACTGTTACGAAATCAATTCTCCTCCTTATGATCACCCAAGTCTAGAAAAGTCATGCCTGTTCTATGACCACACCATAGTCTGAAACTGTGCATATCTGGATTTACTACACTGGAGGTGGCATATTCAAAAACACTCTCTGCCTCTCCTACTTCCTCAATTTTGCGGTCTGTCAATCAATACCCAATTAATCGTTGGCCGTAGAGCAGCACTGATACAGTATTCCAATAATGTTTTGTTCTGTATTTTCTCACTAAGGGAAACAGCCAAGCATAATGTACTCTAACAAAAGGAAATGCTGAACTGATGTGGAGAGCAAATATTGCCTGGCCATCAAAGAAACCTTGCTTCCACATAAACACAGATGTGCACACACAGAGACCAACAGTGACTTCATGGAGGGCCTCACATGCCCTCCCTCACAACAAGTGTGTGCACGCACAGAGACCAACAGTGACTTCATGGAGGGCCTCACATGCCCTCCCTCACAACAAGTGTGTGCACGCACAGAGACCAACAGTGACTTCATGGAGGGCCTCACATGCCCTCCCTCACAACAAGTGTGTGCACGCACACTTTCCATCTCTATCCACTATCCCCTTTCCCTTGGTTGAATCCCATGCAGATTTCATACTACTAGTCCCAGATGTTTGATGCAGTCCCCTCTCCAGTGGCAAGGTGTGGTAGCAACCCCCTTCTGCCTTGGCTAACACTAAAGCAAACGGAACCATGGTCTCAACAGGACACACAGCGGCCCTGATAGGTACAGTAACACAGATTTGGATGTTACAGTATACCTTAGTTTAAGTATTTCTACAATACAGTCATTGTAATTCCTAATGTATAGGTTTTGGTGCAATGCAGATCTTTAGAAACTCTAAAGACATCCCAAGGAATAAACAAAGATTTTCCACATTTAGTGTAACATACACTGATCCTTCAGAATCCCATGGTTGAAGATCTGATTCAGTGTCCTCTTCAATAACACATGGTTCAAGCACCACACATTTCATGCCATGGGCATTTAGCTTTAAAGGCCTAATGAAGCCATTTTATATCAATATTAAATCATTTCTTGGTAACAATTACCAACAAGTACCTTGCTGTAATAGATTTCCATTCAAATGGGCAAAATTGTATTTAAGCAAAAAACTATCTCTCAAGCAAAACATTTGCTAGGACTGTCTGGGAATGCTCCGAGTGGGAAGGGGAAAACTGAAAACTAGCTGTTATTGGCAGAGAGGTTTAGAACTCTCTTTGTTATTGGTCAATTAACCAATTTACCCCATGTCGCCATGGAAAGCCGAAACTCCTTCCCATGCAAACCTGCTAATTAGAAGGTCCTGGGTATATTGTATTTTCAACCAGCAACTATCAGGAAATACCACGGATCACATTTGTTCATACTTTTACATTGTTCGTTTCATCAGCTCTTGTACAATATGATACAAAACAGAAGTTTGACTGCACTGGGCCTTCACATTTTTGTTTTTACTTCACAGTTCCATGAAACTGAGAGCAATTTACGATAACAGACTATGACCACGCAGCATCTGCTTTCGATTAAGACAACACTTCTAATGTAACTGGCTGACAAGTTTATTTGCAGTCAGTGAGACAGGCGCGAGCTGTAACCCATTTGGGTAGCTGTTGGTATATATTTGCTCTGTTGCTGTTGTTGTTTTTCATCTTCTTTAAATTTACAGGATGAGTTCTGGGCTCCATTTCCTGTTCGGGGAGTAATAATGGTGTCCCATCTGTTTATTTATTTACCTCATGTACCCCCTAAATGTAAAAAGCCTGCAGGGTATGTGGTTAGGTCATTATGCATAATGCATGAAGAGACATAGACCTAAACACATGCAGGCAGATGTGCATCTACAGACTTGCCCTCTGTCTGCATTATGGCTGAATGACTGCACATCAGAAAGGTACTGTGACATGCTAGCAAAAAGAACTCAATGGGACAGTAACCAGGGAAAGAACTAAGAGTGGGATGCATATCATAAGGTACTTGTCTCTTTCTTTCTCTATCTCTACTACCTCTCTGTTTTTCCAGGAAGTTCAGTCTGGGCCAGTAAATTCCTCTCAGTTAAACCCAATAGATTTACTGGCCTGCCTCTGGCCTTCGGTGCACTGCCTTTGGAGGACGAGGAGGAAATCTGCTCCTTATTAATGTGATTCTTTTATCGCAGCTTTTTCTTCACAGAACCAAAATATATCCCTCGTTCTGAGCATTTGGAAGTCAAAGACCAAACTCATTTTTTTATTTTGTCACTTTAGAACTTGAGCCACGTGTGCTACCCTGAAGGTGAACCCTTAGAAATGTTCCTATCCTTTGTCTTTGCGACTATGCTTTTCGCAGCTGTGGTGCTGTAACCAATTTCGAGACCTATAGGTGGCAGCATTACTTTTTTCACTTTGGCTCCAAAACATAAAAGTGATACATTCACCAAAGAGTAAGAGGAAAATACAGCCATGTGGTCATTATGCATTCAAAATGTAATCATATGATAAAACAAATGCTTTGTGTCACACCTGCAGATCTGCTCGACAGGACAGGAAGGCAGGGGGCGACCTGGAAACAAGGGCCAGATGCACACTACCGCCACCACAAAGGACGTCCTGGGCAAATAACGCGGGGGGCAGGCAAGGAAGGAGAGGGGCAAGGAGCATCCCTTCCACTTTGGGTATGATCTTAGCCAATCAAGGACACGGCAAACAAATGTAACACTATTTTTCTGTGTGCAAAGTGGGAACTAATCAGTAGAGATCTGAACGTATGTAAAAAATAAATAAATAAATAAGTTCAAGTGGAAATGCAGCATCCACTAATGGTAGCCTAACAACTAATAACTATAAATGGCTATAGCTGTGAGTAGGTACCAAGTAATTTCCTTGTAGTTAACACACTGTAAAAGTAAGTGTTCCTGCTTCTTCCTTTCCTTCAGCACTACATCAAAAGCATCCTTTAAATGGGGTCATCTTGATCATATAGGTCATTCTACCATTTAAAAAAAGATGGCTCAATATGGACTCTACTAACTCATGTGCTCGCTCACCTCTTATAAAACACAGGGGCCAAGCTGTCTCTTCACGCAAATAGTTTGTTTGTTCTGCTCTGTTTATCTGCCAGGGTGCAAAAAGAAAACGAAGTTAAAACATCCCCAGTCTCCCAAACCCCCACAAGTCCACATTCTCATAGCTCTTTCCCTCGCTCATCGCTGTGGAGCGCAGGGAGACAGAACTAGGACAAACAATAGGAAGCAGATAGGAAACATCTTGCCTGTAAACCCAGGTCTGCATCCCAACCTTCCCTTCCTCTGACAAGTAAACACAACTGAGGAGGGATTCTGGCAGGTAAAACAAAAACGATCCTCTACCAACACCATCATACCCATCCTGGCATTGCTGTACCCAGAGTTTCCAAGAGCAAATCCATTGGGACACTAACATAGTCTGTTGTTTTGAATAATGGTGATGTTGACGAGGGATACTCTCTCATTCTGCATTTCTCTGTGACTAACTCTCCCTTTTATTACCTGACCTGAATAATGGAAATGTTTGTGAGTGGAGGGGATCTCATAAAATGCGTGATGGAGAGCCATGGAGTCACTGCTCCACACAGCTGGTGGACGACTGGGTTGGCTGTAGGTCAGGAACTGGGAAAAACATCAAGTGGGGCTCTACCAATACATGTCACTGGGGTGCCAAGCATGACATAACAGTTCTTTATTTTAGCATTCAGAATTCACATTATATTATAAATATGACATCTTATCCAACAGTTGAGAAAAGAAATGGCTCTTGCTTCATTTACATAAATGACCTCACACCAGCTGCGGAAAGAAACGAAGAGTGGAAAAAGCACAGCCATTTTCTCAAGACGGCCTGAGAAAGCAATGAGACGTTAAAGGGAATACATTTCCTCCCTCCACAGCTCAGGTTTCTGTTTGCTACAGCCTTCCTCTATAGACACCGCATGAAACGAGAGGCACCAGAACAGGCCCCCAAATCTTAATTACACGTCTCCACCACCCCCTCCACAATACCACCCTCCCTACCCAACATCACCCACCCACCCAACCAACCAACAACACAAGCAGCTTCAAAGACACTCACCACAGTACAAGTACTCTGTGGTCACTCCATTAGCCCTTTCCAGTCCCCTCCCCCCCGATCCTCTATCCAACTGTTCTTTATGAAAGTTTATTTGAGCCAGAGCCTATAGTAACTGTCCATGTTCCACAGCAAAACCGGTCCAAAACCACGTCTTGCATGGCTGCAGTCGTATCTGCTCCAAATGATCTGCACGGCTGCAGAGCATATGGAGTTGAGACTTATACAATCATGTCATAGGAATGTTACATCTCTGTCACCTTCTTTTGAACGTGCCATTGCTTTTTGCTGTTTTCCATTACGATGATTTATCTGCACAAAAGACTGAAAAGACAAGATTGACCAATCATCAAATCAAGTCGAGTACTAATTTTAATATTGACAATCACTTTGGCAGGGAAAGAAATCCTTGGGAGGTTTATGAATCAACTGGGAGTTTGCTGTGTAGATTTGACAACATTAAATCTGCCAGACTATGATGTCAAAAAACCTCGTAAGAACCTCCCAGGCCCTCTGTACAGTACAACCATTAATCCACCTTCTATATAAACAATGTTTTGAGTCCATAAAGTGACATGTTTGGATAAAGAACAAGCAACGATCCACAACTACAATCTCAACTCAATAACAACACACAAATGGTGTGTGGCCTGGTATAAACCTTTCATGAAAAGCCCTAGCTTTCAAAAGAAAACACATAGAGACCCAGTGTACTCTGTGGCGTTACAATAAACCTTTATAAACAGAGGGTTTCTGCCATTTGGAAGATCAAATTAACGTGAAGTAAATATACTGTAACTACCTCATCTCTACTCGTCCTATTTCTACCTCGGCTCTGGTGTGTCTGGCCAGTGTCATCCCAAACCAAAACATATCCGATAGCTCACCAGACCTCCATACTTCACCTCTTGGATGGAGAAACAGATGGTCATAGAAGGCCAGTCTGAGGAGAGCAATGGAGAAACTCCAGCTGTTTGATTGAAGAGAGGAATCTGTAGTTAGACCACAGACAGAAAAGAGATCACCAAATCTTCATACAGTACTGACTGATGGCAGTAACAGTCTTTAGACAAACAGACACGTATCCAAGAGGTGTACTGTAATTATGCAGAGCAGTATGTATGGACATCAGACAGAAAAATCCACACGGAATCTCGATTTATCCACTGGGCACACGCTGGTTTTATTAATTATGTTTCCACGTCAAACATCTGCTATCTGAGCAGCTAACCGATCGCTGCAGCTGTACACAGTCCATCGGTAAATAGCCCACCCAATTTACCTACCTCATCCCCATACTGTTTATATTTATTTACTTTTCTGCTCTATTGCACACCAGTATCTCTACCTGCACATGACCATCTGATCGTTTATCACTCCAGTGTTAATCTGCAAAATTGTAACTATCCGCCTACCTCCTCATGCCTTTTGCACACAATGTATATAGACTCCTTTTTTCTTTCTACTGTGTTATTGACTTGTTTACTGTTTACTCCATGTGTAACTCTGTGTTGTTGTCTGTTCACACTGCTATGGTTTATCTTGGCCAGGTCGCAGTTGTAAATGAGAACTTGTTCTCAACTAGCCTACCTGGTTAAATAAAGGTGAAATTAAAAATGTAAAAATAAACAAAATAAAATTTCAATGAAATGGTAGTGAACCAACGTGGAATAGATGTTGAATTGACATCTGTGCCCAGTGGGTATCTACTTTTGTAAAGAGGTCAGCATACTACAGAATAATATCAACGTGTTTTCCTGAGGATTTTGGTGAGCTGTCTTAAAGACCACAGTAGATGGGAGTTTAGGTGCTGTCAGGTCCAGGTGGCAGCGGCTTACTGTGTAAATCACATATCCTATCTTTCCTTTCCAGGTGTTGAGTGTTAAAGTGTTTCTATGTGCAACAGCGCCAGGTTCTCCCAAGAGCCTCCATTCACAAGATCTCTTTGGGTACTACACTGGAGGATTTTAGGCCAGTTCGCAGTCCTAAGGTAAAGCTGGGTGAAAAACAAAGACATATAGCTTACCTTTATAGCAATAAGAAATAGCCATACAAAGACTACAGTTGAAGTCGGAAGTTTACATACACCTTAGTCAATTACATTTAAACACAGTTTTTCCACAATTCCTGACATTTAATCCAAATAAAAATCCCCTGTCTTAGGTCAGTTAGGATCACCACTTATTTTAATAATGTGAAATGTCAGAATAATAGTAGAGAGAATTATTTATTTCAGCTTTTATTTCTTTCATCACATTCCCAGTTGGTCAGAAATTTACATACACTCAATTAGTATTTGGTAGCATTGCCTTTAACTTGTTTAACTTGGGTCAAATGTTTCGGGTAGTCTTCCACAAGCTTCCCTCAATAAGTTGGGTGAATATTGGCCCATTCCTCCTGACAGAGATGGTGTAACTGAGTCAGGTTTGTAAGCCTCCTTGCTCGCACATGCTTTTTCAGGTCTGCCCACAAATTTTCTAGAGGATTGAGGTCAGGTCTTTGTGATCACCACTCCAATACCTTGACTTTGTTGTCCTTAAGCCATTTTGCCACAACTATGCTTTCAAATTTGCTTGAGGTCATTGTCCGTTTGGAAGACCCATTTGCAACCAAGCTTTAACTTCCTGACTGATGTCTTTAGATGTTGCTTCAATATATCCACATAATTTTTCTTCTTCATGATGCCATCTATTTTGTGAAGTGCACCAGTCCCTCCTGCAGCAAAGCACCCCCACAACATGATGCTGCCACCCCCGTGCTTCACGGTTGGGATGGTGTTCTTCAGCTTGCAGGCCTCCTCCTTTTTCCTCCAAACATAATGATGGTCATTATGGCCAAACAGCTATATTTTTATTTCATCAGACCAAAGGACATTTCTCCAAAAAGTATGTTCTTTGTCCCCATGTGCTGTTGCAAACCGTAGTCTGGCTTTTTTATGGCTGTTTTGGAGCAGTGGCTTCTTCCTTGCTGAGCGGCTTTTCAGGTTATGTGATATAGGACTCGTTTTACTGTGGATATAGATACTTTTGTACCTGTTTCCTCCAGCATCTTCACGAGGTCCTTTTCTGTTGTTCTGGGATTTTAGCACCAAAGTACATTCATCTCTAGGAGACAGAACACGTCCCATGGTGTTTATACTTGCGTACTATTGTTTGTACAGATGAATGTGGTACCTTCAGGCATTTGGAAATTGCTCCCACGGATGAACCAGACTTGTGGAGGTTTAAGGTCTTGGCCGATTTCTTTTGATTTTCCTGTGATGACAAGCAAAAAGCACTGAGTTTGAAGGTAAGCCTTGAAATACATCCACAGGTACACCTCCAATAGACTCAAATGATGTCAATTAGCCTATCAGAAGCTTCTAAAACCATGACATCGTTTTCTGGAATTTTCCAAGCTGTTTAAAGGCACAATCAACTTAGTGTATGTAAACTTCTGACCCACTGGAATTGTAATTCAGTGAATTATAAGCTAAATAATCTGTCTGTAAACAATTGTTGGAAACATTACTTGTGTCATGCACAAAGTAGATGTCCTAACCAACTTGCCAAAACTATAGTTTGCTAACAAGAAATGTGTGGAGTGGTTGAAAAACGAGTTTTAATGACTCCAACCTAAGTGTATGTAAACTTACGACTTCAACTTTATATGTGTCATCCAAAGAGGAAATATGCTCCACATAGATATGAAAGCCACTGGGTGAGACAGATCCGCCAGATCCATCTCCACGTTTCGTTGCCCTATGATTGTCCTATTTGGTATGTTTCCAATTTGACAGACGACATATGGAAGAGTTGAAAGTTGACTCAGTCACTCAGGCCGTGTCACAATGTGTCGAACACTGCGAGAAGTGACAACCACCTCATCTCCACGTTTCATTGCCATTAGTCATAACCCCTGCCTTGCCACAACATAGGCCTCAAGATCAATTAAGATCTTGGAATACCCCAGAGGCACATAATAAAATAAAAGTGGCAACCTCTTTGAAACAACTTGAACCCTAAACCAATCAACTGCAAGCCTGATCAAACAATACACATTAAGATGGCACTCTATGATAGTCAGGTCATGCTTTGCATACAAGACAATAGGCTAATCATTTTAACAAAATATGAATTGACCCGGTTTAGTTATGAAGACTGAGGATATTGCTATGCCCCAGAAAACATTAATGACAAGAAATAATCACATAATCGGCACTCCAAATACAAATGTTCAGTATTCACGTGTTATTTTCTATCTACTAATATACATGGTAATAAGCAGGCATGTCAAGATGTACTACTTACTGTGTGTGCTGTACTTCAGTGAAAAGAGCAAGACAACAGTATGGGAGAGAATTAAAAAAATCATACAGATCTAAATATGACCGCTACAGTTTGAATAATCTGCAAATAATCAGGCATAATCATAATCTTGGTTTTACAATAGAGACTTTATCGTTTGTTTTCTAAACGCATATGTTTTCTGTACTCACCTGGGTGAAAAGCATTTGTTGTTAATCCACTGTATTTGCGATCTCAAAGTAGGCTACCTCAAGATATTATAACAAATTTCCAGCGGTGAAAAATGAGTTCCAGATGAAGTCAGTGAAGAAAGAGCAGTAGCATAACTTCACAACTTCAGTGCATTGGTTTCAGCCGCATCCATCGGGGGAGGGTCTGTCGTCGCAGATTGTGGATTGAGAGGAGAGGCAAGTAGCGAATTGAAAAACTGTGACAGGAAAGAAGAACGAGAGAAGAGAGAGAGAGAAAGAGAGAGAGAGAAAGAGAGAGAGAGAGGGGAGAGAAAGAGAGAGAGAGAAGAGAAAGAGAAAGAGAAGTATAGAATAGTAAATATTTGATTTAAATTAGACTTTTCACAATAAACAAAAACGAAATTGTAAAATCGATTTATTATCTCGTTGAAGGCCTAAATTATTTGGTTAGTACATTTTCAGTGGGATTGAACTAATACAGTAGGTGATCACGTCAAAGTGCACATTGGAGTTTTATTCAATTCTTTGTCATACATGATCGCTATTCATTAGTGTAGGCTAGTTTTAAGATCTGAATAAGTGGATGAAGAGATATGATCAACAATTTGTGGTTCAGATTGTAAGTAAGGACCAATCGGCAATGAATACTGGATGGGAAACTAAATAACTCATTGCATGCTAGGTAGACGGAACATCAGTTTGCTACGACTGGCTCATATGGAGGACAGAACGAGTGCATCAGTGACATCATGTAGACGCAGTGTTTGATGAAGGCATCCTTAAATAATTTTTCACCACTGTACAGAACCAATTATTCAACATAGTAGGCCTTTTGTTGTAAAGGTTTAGTCATGTAAATGTACTCCTGTTGAAAAATGACCATATGCACACTGCACATTATACCTTATTTTCCTCTTCTTTCTTTCCCCTTGGGGTTTTCCCCTCCTCAGTAGGGCACTGAGTTTCAGGACAGGAATGTTAAACATGACCAGACAGTGGACACACGTTTTATTGACATTGGGTATTTCTGGCTCACAATATATGTTGCGACTGCTGTGCTAACCGTGTGTCTGGGTGGTATATAGGGACTGTACGGCAGCAAGAGAAGAATTTCCTGGTAAACAGTAGGCTGGTGATGATAACTGGAGACTTCAGGACGTGGGTTTTTCCTACCGCTGAGTGTTCACACAGATTAACCCACCATGCTGTGCTGTTTATGGTGCACACATCCTTGTCGTGAGGAAACCAAGAGCCTAAGGAAAAAATAAAATGGTTTCCTGTACGCTGGAGTGCCCAACCAGGGCCCTTTGAGGCAAAGCCTGAGTGGACTCCTGTAGGATGGAACTAATCATGTCCACCTGCCGGACGTGCACTAATTGAGCCAGGGGACGCAGTTAGAATGGAACTGTAGCCTATGTCTCTACACAAACTCAAAAGCTAAATTAAAATCATTTGAGCTCATGTCATGCAGAAATTCATGGAATCAGACAAATGACATATTATGTAAAGATGTACTTGATCATGGCCCATCTGTTGATTTTCAGATTGCTCTCTCTCTCTCTCTCTCTCTCTCTCTCTCTCTCTCTCTCTCTCTCTCTCTCTCTCTCTCTCTCTCTCTCTCTCTCTCTCTCTCTCTCATATGACCCCTTGTGGGTTATGAAAGACTTACTCATGTGGCAAGCTGCTGCTTTAAAATATTGTGATAAAATATGATATGAATTATGAATCATTGGCATTTTCAAAGCATGATAAGTAAAACAATTACAATGTCTTCCCATAGGCTCCATAATTATAAGAAACATTTTTACAAACAGGATGGGTATAAGTTGGAAATGTTGGGAAAACAGCTGTTAAGGAAAACGTTATCACAATGCAATTTTCTGTGGGGCCCCAACATGGGGTTTCTCCATTGGGGCCCTAGGAGGCAGGTTTGCAAGAACAAGGGGGCAGGTAGGCCCACTGTCAGAACTGTGGCAAGCTAATCAAGAGTCCACTGTTGGAAGGATATAGGGCACATTCATTTCAAATGACTGTAGTTTCAAAACAGGAGGTTTGTGGCATCTTAATTGGGGAGGATGGCCTTGTGGTAAGGACTGGAACGGAATAGGTGTAATGGTATCAAATACATCAAACACATGTTTTCCATGTGTTTGATGCCATTACATTAGCTCCGTTCCAGCCTTTGTTATGAGCCGTCTTCCCCTCAGCAGCCTTCTGTGAGTGTCACATATGTATTGGGTAAGGGTTGGTATTGGAATGGCAATGCAACACATTCTCTGTTCAGTTTGGCTGACAAGTACAAAATTTACCAATTAAATAATGATTATTTGCAAGTTCAAAACCACTTCTAATCAACCAAAACTGGAAACAAGTTCAGAACGTTGCTGATTCTGCACGTTGGGGGTGTAATCATTAGTCCAAACCAGTGGAGGCTGCTGATGGGAGGATGGCTCATAATAATGTCAGGAACAAAGTAAATGGAATTGCATCAAGCATATGGAAACCATGTGTTTGATTTATTTGATACCATTCCACTAATTCCACTCCAGCCATTACCACGAGACCGTCCTCCCAATTGAGGTGCCACCAACTTGCCACCAACCTCATGTGGTCCAAACAAGAGTTACTATTGGACAAATTCCGCTAGGTCTCTCCCCGTTGCGTTCCGTTTGCTTCCGTTTCAGAAACGTAAAGAATACACCACAGTTTTTAGTCACTTTTGTCGCATGAGTGGTGCAACAGAAGTCATTGTCTGTTCTTTTGAGTTTTGATGTTGAGTCTTTGCCCGACAAAGTGATGTTAGTTATCCCGTATGAGCTTTTGTGCGTTACGTTGTTACACGTGTCAAGCCTTGGGGCAGGTGGCAGCAGTGTGTAGGAAGGAGGTTCCTATGTGTGAGAAGTGGGCATAAGGGCATGAGACAAAGGAATGTGTAGCATTGGGGAAAGTAGGGATATGTGCAGTGGTGGAAAAAGTGCCAAATTGTCATACTTGAGTACAAATAAAGATACCTTTTAATAGAAACTTAAAGTAAAAGTGAAAGTCACTGAGTAAAATACTACTTGAGTAAAAGTCTAAAGGTGTTTTGGTTTTAAATATACTTAAGTTTGAAAAAATATACATAAGTATCAAAAGGTAAATTAAAATGTAAAATTCCTTATATTAAGCAAACCAGGTCGCACTGTTTTCTTATTATTTTAATGGATAGCCAGTGGCACACTCCCAACACAGACATAATTTACAGACGAAGCATGTGTGTTTAGTGAGTCCGCCAGATCAGAGGCAGTAGGGTGACCCGGGATGTTCTCTTGGCAAGTGTGTGAATTGGACCATTTTCCTGTCCTGCTAAGCAATCAAAATGTAACGAGTACTTTTGGGTGTCAGGGAAAATGTATGGAGTAAAAAAGTACATTTTTTTCTTTAGGAATGTAAGTGAAGTAAAAGTTGTCAAAAATAGCAAAGTAAAGTACAGATACCCTGAAAAAGTATTTTTACTTAAGTACTTTACACCACAGGATATGTGTTAATTGTAGGGGTGCCCATGTGACTGTGGATCAGAAATGTGCAGTGCGAAAGAGGCAGGCTGAGGTTTTCAGGGTTAGAGTGCAAAGTTATCATATGCTGAGTTTCTAGAACTGTTTAAATCATGTCTGTGAGTATAACAGAACTTATGTAGCAGGCGAAACCCTGATCAAATCAAAATCAAATCAAATTTTATTTGTCACATACACATGGTTAGCAGATGTTAATGCGAGTGTAGGTAAATGCTTGTGCTTCCAGTTCCGACAATGCAGTAATAACCAACAAGTAATCTAACTAACAATTCCAAAACTAATTTCTTATACACAGTGTAAGGGGATAAAGAATATGTACATAAAGATATGAATGAGTGATGGTGCAGAGCAGCATAGGCAAGATACAGTAGATGGTATCGAGTACAGTATATACATATGAGATGAGTATGTAAACAAAGTGGCATAGTTAAAGTGGCTAGTGATACATGTATTACATAAGGATGCAGTAGATGATTGAGTACAGTATATACGTATACATATGAGATGAATAATGTAGGGTATGTAAACATTATATTAGGTAGCATTGTTTAAAGTGGCTAGTGATATATTTTACATCCTTTCCCATCAATTCCCATTATTAAAGTGGCTGGAGTTGAGTCAGTGTGTTGGCAGCAGCCACTCAATGTTAGTGGTTGCTGTTTAACAGTCTGATGGCCTTGAGATAGAAGCTGTTTTTCAGTCTCTCGGTCCCAGCGTTGATGCACCTGTACTGACCTCGCCTTCTGGATGATAGCGGGGTGAACAGGCAGTGGCTCGGGTGGGTGTTGTCCTTGATGATCTTTATGGCCTTCCTGTAACATCGGGTGATGTAGGTGTCCTGGAGGGCAGGTAGTTTGCCCCCGGTGATACGTTGTGCAGACCGCACTACCCTCTGGAGAGCCTTACGGTTGTGGGCGGAGCAGTTGCCGTACCAGGCGGTGATACAGCCCGCCAGGATGCTCTCGATTGTGCATCTGTAGAAGTTTGTGAGTGCTTTTGGTGACAAGCCGAATTTCTTCAGCCTCCTAAGGTTGAAGAGGCGCTGCTGCGCCTTCTTCACGATGCTGTCTGTGTGAGTGGACCAATTCAGTTTGTCTGTGATGTGTATGCCGAGGAACTTAAAACTTACTACCCTCTCCACTACTGTTCCATCGATGTGGATAGCGGGGTGTTCCCTCTACTGTTTCCTGAAGTCCACAATCATCTCCTTAGTTTTGTTGACGTTGAGTGTGAGGTTATTGTCCTGACACCACACTCCGAGGACCCTCACCTCCTCCCTGTAGGCCGTCTCGTCGTTGTTGGTAATCAAGCCTACCACTGTTGTGTCGTCCGCAAACTTGATGATTGAGTTGGAGGCGTGCGTGGCCGCGCAGTCGTGGGTGAACAGGGAGTACAGGAGAGGACTCAGAACGCACCCTTGTGGGACCCCAGTGTTGAGGATCAGCGGGGTGGAGATGTTGTTGCCTACCCTCACCACCTGGGGGCGGCCCTTCAGGAAGTCCAGTACCCAGTTGCACAGGGTGGGGTCGAGACCCAGGGTCTCGAGCTTGATGACGAGCTTGGAGGGTACTATGGTGTTAAATGCCGAGCTGTAGTCGATGAACAGCATTCTCACGTAGGTATTCCTCTTGTCGATATGGGTTAGGGCAGTGTGCAGTGTGGTTGAGATTGCGTCGTCTGTGGACCTATTTGGGCGGTAAGCAAATTGGAGTGGGTCTAGGGTGTCAGGTAGGGTGGAGGTGATATGGTCCTTGACTAGTCTCTCAAAGCACTTCATGATGACGGAAGTGAGTGCTACGGGGCGGTAGTCGTTTAGCTCAGTTACCTTAGCTTTCTTGGGAACAGGAACAATGGTGGCCCTCTTGAAGCATGTGGGAACAGCAGACTGGTATAAGGATTGATTGAATATGTCCGTAAACACACCAGCCAGCTGGTCTGCGCATGCTCTGAGGGCGCGGCTGGGGATGCCGTCTGGGCCTGCAGCCTTGCGAGGGTTAACATGTTTAAATGTTTTACTCACCTCGGCTGCAGTGAAGGAGAGACCGCATGTTTTCGTTGCAGGCCGTGTCAGTGGCACTGTATTGTCCTCAAAGCGGGCAAAAAAGTTATTTAGTCTGCCTGGGAGCAGGACATCCTGGTCCGTGACTGGGCTGGATTTCTTCTTGTAGTCCGTGATTGACTGTAGACCCTGCCACATACCTCTTGTGTCTGAGCCGTTGAATTGAGATTCTACTTTGTCTCTATACTGACGCTTAGCTTGTTTGATAGCCTTACGGAGGGAATAGCTGCACTGTTTGTATTCGGCATATGTCCCAGTCCACGTGATGGAAGCAGTCTTGGAGTGTGGAATCAGCTTGGTCGGACCAGCGTTGGACAGACCTCAGCGTGGGAGCTTCTTGTTTTAGTTTCTGTCTGTAGGCAGGGATCAGCAAAATGGAGTCGTGGTCAGCTTTTCCGAAAGGGGGGCGGGGCAGGGCCTTATATGCGTCGTGGAAGTTAGAATAACAATGATCCAAGGTTTTGCCAGCCCTGGTGGCGCAATCGATATGCTGATACATTTTAGGGAGTCTTGTTTTCAGATTAGCCTTGTTAAAATCCCCAGCCACAATGAATGCAGCCTCAGGATGTATGGATTCCAGTTTGCAAAGAGTCAAATAAAGTTTGTTCAGAGCCATCGATGTGTCTGCTTGCGGGGGAATATATACGGCTGTGATTATAATCGAAGAGAATTCTCTTGGTAGATAATGCGGTCTACATTTGATTGTGAGGAATTCGAAATCAGGTGAACAGAAGGATTTGAGTTCCTGTATGTTTCTGTGATCACACCACGTCTCGTTAGCCATAAGGCATACGCCCCCGCCCCTCTTCTTATCAGAAAGGTGTTTGTTTCTGTCGGCGCGATGCGCGGAGAAATCCGCTGGCTGCACCGCCTCCGATAGCGTCTCTCCAGTGAGCCATGTTTCCGTGAAGCCAAGAACATTACAGTCTCTGATGTCCCTCTGGAATGCTACCCTTGCTCAGATTTCATCAACCTTGTTGTCAAGAGACTGGACATTGGCGAGAAGAATGCTAGGGAGTGGCGCACGATGTGCCCGTCTCCGGAGTCTGACCAGAAGACCGCCTCGTTTCCCTCTTTTACGAAGTCGTTTTTTTGGGTCGCCGGCTGGGATCCATTCCGTTGTCCTGGTTGAAAGGCAGAACACAGGATCCGCTTCGCGAAAGTCATATTCTTGGTCATACTGATGGTGAGTTGACGCTGATCTTATACTCAGTAGCTGAGGAAAAGGATATTTCTTTTTTTGGTCAGATTTCTATGGGACCTTCTTGCAGTTCCTACCGCTTCCACTGGATGTCACCAGTCTTTAGAAATTGGTTGAGGTTTTTCCTTTGTGTAATGAAGAAGTAGTCCTGTTCAAAACGAGGGTCACTTCAAGTGTACTGTTTGTTAGAGCCGCGTGACCAGAAAGGTAGCGTCAGTTTGTTTTCTTCCTGTATTGAACACAGATCATCCCATCTTCAATTTGAACGATTATTTACTTTAGAAAATACCTAAAGTTGTATTACAAAAGTAGTTTGAAATGTTTTGGCACAGTTTACAGGTAACTTTTGAGATATTTTGTAGTCAAGTTGCGCAAGTTGGAACCAGTGTTTTTCTGGATCAAACACGCCAAATAAATACATTTTGGATATATATCGACAGAATTAATCGAACAAAAGGACCATTTGTGATGTTTATGGGACATATTGGAGTGCCAACAGAAGAAGCTCGTCAAAGGTAAGGCATGATTTATATTTTTCTTTCTGCGTTTTGTGTCGCGTTTTGTGCCTGCAGGGTTGAAATATGTTTTCTCTCTTTGTTTACGGAGGTGCTACTCTCAGATAATAGCATTGTTTGCTTTCGCCCCGAAAAGCCTTTTTGAAATCTGACATGTTGCCTGGATTCACAACATGTGTAGCTTTAATTTGGTGTCTTACATGTGTGATTTCATGAAAGTTTGATTTTTATAGTAATTTATTTGAATTTGGCGCTCTGCATTTTCTCTGGCTTTTGGCCAGGTGGGACGCTAGTTCCCACATATCCCAGAGGGGTTTTAACAGTTGTGCCTTGTTAAAAGCAGATTTATGGAATTTCTTTCCTCCTTTAATGTGTTTGAGCCAATCAGTTGTGTTGTGACAAGATAGGGGTGGTATACAGTAGATAGCCTAATTTGGTAAAATACCAAGTCCATATTATCGCAAGAACAGCTCAAATAAGCAAAGAGAAACGACAGTCCATCATTACTTTAAGTAATGAGGGTCAGTCAATACAGAAAATGTCAAGAACTTTGAACGTTTCTTCAAGTGCAGTTGCAAAAACTACAAAGAAACTGTGAAAAACTGTCACTCGTGAGGACCACCAGAGGGAAGGAAGACCCAGAGTTACCTCTGCTGCAGAAGACAAGTTCATTAGCATTACCAGACTCAGCAATCGGCAATTAACTGCACCTCAGATTGCAGCCCAAATAAATGATTCACAGGGTTCAAGTAACAGACACATGTCAACATCAACTGTTCAGAGGAGAATGCGTGAATCAGGCCTTCATGATCAATTTGCTGCAAAGAAACCACTACTAAAGGACACCAATAAGAAAAAGAGACTTGCTTGGGCCAAGAAACACGAGCAATGGACATTAGACCGGTGGAAATCTGTCCTTTGGTCTGATGAGTTCAAATTGGACCTTTTGGTTCCAACCGCCATGTCTTTGTGAGATGCAGAGTAGGTGAACGGATGATATCTGCATGTGTGGTTCCCACCGTGAAGCATGGACGAGGAGGTGTGACGGTGTGGGAGTGCTTTGCTTGTGACACTGTCTGTGATTTATTCAGAATTCAAGCCACACTTAAACAGCATGGCTACCACAGTATTCTGCAGCAATACACCATCCCATCTGGTTTGCGCTTAGTCCCACTATCATTTGCTTTTCAACAGGACAATGACTCAAAACACACCTCCAGGCTGTGTAAGGACTATTTGACCACAAAGAAGGAGAGTGATGGAGTGCTGCATCAGATAACCTGGCCTCCACAATCACCCGACCTCAACCAAGTTGAGATGGTTTGGGATGATTTGGACCGCAGAGTGATGGAAAAGAATCCAACAAGTGCTCAGCATATGTGGGAACTCCTTCAAGACTGTTGGAAAAGCAATCCAGGTGAAGCTGGTTAAGATAAAATATATTTAGATTTGTTTAACACTTTTTTTGGTTACTACATGATTCCATATGTGTTCATAGCTTTGATGTTTTCATTTTACCTTTATTTAACTGGGCAAGTCAGTTAAGAACAAATTCTTATTTTTAATGATGGCCTTGGAACAGTGAGTTAACTGCTTTGTTCAGGGGCAGAATGACAGATTTTTACATTGTCAGCTCGAGGATTCGATCTTGCAACCTTTCGGTTACTAGTCCAACACTCTAACCACTAGGTTACCTGACACCATTATTATGTAGAAAATAGTAAAAATAAAACCCTTGCATGAGTAGGTGTGTTCAAAATTCGACAGTTCAAGTTCAATTCAAGTGTAAATGTTCTCTTAAAACTACCGAGCTAACGTTAATATGCTTCAGTCAGATTGGAGTTTTTGCATTTATAGCAATGATTTTCAACTGTACTGCAGGGATGGAATGTTAGGCGCAGAAAAGTTGTGGTGGATGCTACAGAGAGATATTTGGGTGTATGAGACTTAATGTCAGAAGAGTTACAGGGTGTATTGGTGGTGGTGACCTGTCCTTTTAGGCTGTTGGCCTGAGGTAACCTAGATATATTTAAATAGTGGAGTAGGGTGGTGAGTGTAGGGTTAGATGGTAGGGTATTTGGTGATTTGTTTTTATTTTGAATTTACAAGCAAAGTACAAGGGAGTTATACTCCAGTCTCGTAGGTGGCGGTAATGGAACATTTATTGGATGCCAACTGCTGTTAAACCTCGAAGAAGAACAAGAAGTTTAGCATTTTCCGGTGTCGTGTCAGCGTGCTGAATTTATCTCATGGTTTCAATAGAACTGTGAAAACGTTTTTATGTATCTCTTTTAAACAACGATGTGAGTCTAGATAACCAGACGAGGTAAAAGTAATTAGTTCCATTACTCCGGTCGTTGTTTATGATTTCATTTCTAGCCCTTATTAGCACAGTAACGTTAATGACCTGCATTCAAGTGTAAATGTTCTCTTAAAACTACCGAGCTAACGTTACTATTGTTAGATTACGTTAGCTACACCCAAACTGAACTTTGACTGAGCAGTATTTTTATTTTTTTGCAGACTTCCAAACGGGAATTTGTATATTATATTTGAGAAAATAGTGTATTCTTTGTGCATTACTGTTCAACTATCTAATTAATACATAAATGTTGACACCTGAGACTGAAGACCTGCCAAATGCAGTGTAATATTTTTAATTTTACCTTTATTTTACTAGGCAAGTCAGTTAAGAACAAATTCTTATTTTCAATGACGGAAACTGTTAAGGGAAAGAGCCGTGGACTGAAGTTTGCAGAGCAACAACTATGGTTTCAGTATGATATGTTGGATAAAGGAATAAAGATAGACACCAATGTCAGGTTCAATAGCCTTGTTTGTGCATTGTACAAATCCCTACACATGGAGTTCGGGGAACAGTCCGGCTAGTCGAATACCTATCAACTAGACTCCGTAACAACTACTGCGTCGTGGCTGGGATTTTCAGAAATGTATTTAGTAACAGTATAGTCAATTAATGATAGACAATCTGTTAGCTAATGAACATCGATTACGGGCAGGAGTTTCTCAAATCAAAGTTTATTTGTCACGTGCGCCGAATACAACCTTACAGTGAAATGCTTACTTACAGTGCAATTTCTAAGTTAAAAAGGGTATTAGGTGAAAAATAGAAAGAAATAAAGACAACAGTGAAAATAACAGTAGCAATGATAATATATCAAGTGTAACGTTATACATATGTCAGCTTGAACTTGCTTGTAAATTACATTAGTAGTCAGAGCGATTTTGGTGATTTTATGGTATATCATGAAAATAAATCCATCACAGCACGTTTTTGGACTCATTCAGCAGTTTTTTTAAAACCAGATTTAAGTACAATACCATTGGAATTTAATGTTGAAAGTTAAATTTATATTCCTAAAACTTGTGTTAAATGATGCTGGCACTGCTTCCTTTCCACAAGCCATTTGGATAAATAGCCCAATGTCAAAACAGTTTTAACGTGTCCAAATCAATACCCAATATGCAGAAACAGTGTATCTTGAAAACCTAAACATAAAATGTACTATCATACATGTACAACAATTAGTAATCATATTACTTGTATTTTTTTATGCACCAAAAACCCTGTTTTGACTGGTGGCAATAAATCACTGATATCGATTAGGGGGGGAAATCGGGTACGCCCTGTTGAAACTAAAAACACTGGAGATATTTTTACATCACCTGTAGAAGACAGTGGGCTACATTGGGGTGATGCATTTTGATTTGAGGGTTGCCTAAACAGAAAAAGAAACCCAACACATTTGTCAGTCACTCATATCGAAAACCACATGGAATAATGTGTATATCACTGGTTAGAGGACAATCTGTAGGAGACTGCTAGCTACATTTGTTGAACAGGGGGCAAATGTTTGGAGTGTAGTGCTGTTTAAACTAACACTATTCAAAGGCCACACAGAATCTTGGAATAACCTGTATATGGTTGGTGAGATGAGAACTTGTAGAAGGCTGATATCTATATTTTGGAATGTCGGACGTTGATTTCCCGAAGCTGCATCACAAAAAAGGGAACAAACCACTTTCTGTTAAACCAAATGTTGTGATTTGTTTAAGTTATCACGACCCATAGGATATCAACAGTGACGACGGTTGGCTGATATTCAAGTGATAGTTTGATTGTCAAATCCATTGGTGTGGCTAGAAACTTTTATAGAGAGACTGACCCAAATTTTCCATGCCATTTCATTAACGCCGCGTTCTGCGCATCCCAGCACGTGTGACAATTAGCAGTACAAAACCAAATATATTGATCTGTTTTAAGTAATCAATCTTATGTCATCGTGATGACTATTCTTTTATACTAACATCACCAATCTGAGGTAAAAGGATATGCAATTCCACTAAATAAACTCAGCAAAAAAGAGAAGTCCCTTTTTCAGGACCCTGTCTTTCAAAGATAATTTGTAAAAATCCAAATAACTTCACAGATCTTAATTGGAAAGGGTTTAAACACTGTTTCCCATGCTTGTTCATTGAACCATAAGCAATTAATGAACATGCACCTGTGGAACGGTCATTAATTAAGACCCAAACAGCTTACAGACGGCAATTAAGGTCAACGTTATGAAAACTTAGGACACTGAAGAGGCCTTTCTACTGACTCTGAAACCCACCAAAAGAAAGATGCCCAGGGTCCCTGCTCATCTTCATGAATGTGCCTTAGGCATGCTGCAAGGAGGCATGAGGACTGCAGATGTGGGCAGGGCAATAAATTGCAATGTCCGTACTGTGAGATGCCTAAGACAGCGCTACAGGGCGACAGGACGGACAGCTGATTGTCCTCGCCGTGGCAGACCACGTGTAACAACACCTGCACAGGATCGGTACATCCAAACATCACACCTGCGGGACAGGTACAGGATGGCAACAACAACTGCCCGAGTTACACCAGGAACGCACAATCCCTTTATCAGTGCTCAGACTGTCCGCAATAGGCTGAGAGAGGCTGGACTGAGGGCTTGTAGGCCTGTTGTAAGGCAGGTCCTCACCAGACATCACCGGCAACGACGTCGCCTATGGGAGCAAACCCACCGTCGCTGGACTAGACGGGACTGGCAAAAATTGCTCTTCACTGACGAGTCGTGGTTTTGTCTCTTCAGGGGTGATGATCGGATTCACGTTTATCGTCAAAGGAATGAGCATAAACACTGAGCCCTGTACTCTGGAGCGGGATCAATTTGGAGGTGGAGGGTCCTTCGTGGTCTGGGGCAGTGTGTCACAGCATCATTGGACTGAGCTTGTCGTCATTGTAGGCAATCTCAATGCTGTGCGTTACAGGGAAAGATGTCCTCCTCCTCATGTGGTACCCTTCCTGCAGGCTAATCCTGATATGACCCTCCAGCATGACAATGCCACCAGCCATATTTCTCGTTCTGTGGGTGATTTCCTGCAAGACAGGAATATTAGTGTTCTGCCATGGCCAGCGAAGAGCCCGGATCTCAATCCCATTGAGCACGTCTGGGACCTGTTAGATCGGAGGGCTAGGGCCATTCCCCCCCAGAAATGTCCGGGAACTTGCAGGTGACTTGGTGGAATAGTGGGGTGACATCTCACAGCAAGAACTGGCAAATCTGGTGCAGTCCATGAGGAGATTCACTGCAGTACTTAATGCAGCTGGTGGCCACACCAGATACTGACTGTTACTTTTGATTTGGACCCCCCCCTTTGTTCAGGGACACATTATTCAATTTCTGTGGAACTTGCTCAGTTTGTCTCAGTTGTTGAATCTTCATACAAATGTTTACACATGTTAGGTTTACTCAAAATTAACGCAGTTGACAGAGGGATGTTTCTTTTTTTGTCAGGTTTATTATGGGTTGAAAATGCAAGCTTGTAAGGGAGTAACAAAATGTCCACATTAGTGCAATATTCAATATGGCAAAATAAGGAAACGTGTCAATTTAAGATGACTGTGTCAAACTATTGCAACAATGACATCTATTTCTCACTAATTCAATGATTGAGTGTAAAAAAAAAAAAATTGCTCTAAAACAATTTCATCGGGCGTTCTAGACTAGAGCCTCTGTCTGTGCAGTAGACGGAATGTTTGCTGTCCCTACTAGTAGTAGTTGCCAGTTGTATCTAATTCTGTGTTATGAATGGTAACTAGGTCTAAGGTTCTTAGTCTACCACTAATAGAAGACCCCTCACTGTACTGTTCACAGGTAAAGGTCTTAGTCGACAGAAGAATGGTATGTGATGCTATCATAGTGAATGTGGCAAGGGAGGGGTGGGACATTGTCAAGGGGATCAGTTCACCTTCTATTGGTGGGACCATGTCTTCAACAAAACATCTTCTAGCCTGGAAGTGGAATCTGGAGAGGTAAGTCCTCAGAAGGGGTGTGTGAATTGAAAGAGTATTTTTACCACTACCACACACACACACACACACTTACATTGGGCCTCGGCTACATCTCCACCTTTCTGTTGTAGAATGGTGTGCAGGTAAAGAAGTTGGTTGAAGAGGAAGGACTGATTTCCAACCAGCAGCCAACGAAAGCCATGCTGGGAAGAAACTTTATGGATGCTTTGTGAAAGTACAGATAAACACATCTAACTGGAACACACTTCCATATCTGTGCCAATGAGCTCTCTTGATAGTACAGAAAGATACTGCACTTAGGCTAATGATATGGACTGGAACGGTTGTATTTCTCTTCCTCCTAGTCTGCCACCCTCCTGGCAGGACTGGAGCAGCCAGAGTAGAAGTCTTCCAGTACAGATGACAGCAGCAGCTCTGACGACGAGGACCAGAGACTGGAACTCTCCAGCACCGCCAAGTAAGAACCTCACTGCCCAATACCATCCACCACCATACAGGGATTGATATCAGTTTGAAGGTTATTTGTTTTCATATCAATGTGAAGATTAACGACAGTGGTTTTATGTACTCACAGGTTTAAATAATAAATGTTATTTCCCTTTGACGCTGACCTGGTGAAGGCTTGTGGAGGACGCACCGCTCACAAGTAAGTATTTTGCTTGTCACCAATAAGTTTGTAATAAACCATAAACAAATCACATGAATGTGTATTCTATCTTGGTGCATGCTGTTGGTGAAGGCCTTGAACCTGGTCTTGCATATCTTAATAAGGAAGCTAAACATTGTTTGTCCCTATTCCTGTTCGCCACATAGGAGCCAGATATGGCCTTACCATGAGTGCCAAGCTAGCCAGACTGGAGCAGCAGGAGCAAGAGTTCATGGCAAAGTATGGTAAGAAAAACCAACTAGCGGCTGCAACACCAGATAATGTCACCCCATCACCCAGCCAGCTGCCCAGATCTCCGAGGATGAACTGACGGGTGAGACCCAGGGGAGGAAGAATCACTGAGGATACCCGTGAGAATGTGGCTGAAAAGAATGCTGATTCTGCTGTTGTCTCCAGAAGTACCAACATGGAAATAAAGGGAAGTTCAAAGGAGAACACTGGAGAGGTGGCAGTGGTTCCTGTAGAGGAAGAACTATTATCTTCTGTGGAAGATAATACAGCAGACAACGCTCAGCCAACCAAGAGGAAACGTTCAAAACAGAGGAATGTGTTGGTAAGAGGGCGAGAGCTGTCATCTAAATGGAGAGGTGTGAAACTGCTGTCATTTCTATAGGGCGTTAAGCCAGAGGTGGCTGTGAAGAGGCTTCAGAGGGAGAAGGTGCCACTCAGCAACAGACTGAATCAGACACTACTACCAAGAAGTTGTCCTCCAAGAACAGAGGTGGCTCTGGTGGCTGGGGAGATGGAACACTCTGATAAAGAAACCAACCAATCGGAACCTGGTGGACTCCCCTCCAAAAGAGAAAAAGAAACGGGATGGAGCAATAGAGGAAGTGAGAACGGTGTAGGAGGAACCTAAAATAAATGGTAAAAATAAAAAATGCAAAGAGGACAAGCAGACAGTAGAGGACAGGTTGCATGATGTATCGGACTCATACCTCTAAAAAATAGAAGAAAGCTAAACAACAGGAACCAGATTGATGAGGACTAGTTGGAGAGGAAACGGGTCAGGGATTTGGGTCAGCGCTCTAATACGTCTCAGACACATGAAACCATCTAATGAAATTAAGTATATTTTTAATTAACGCTCAATGTCCATTATTGCAACACCATGCAAAAAGGATGTTTTGTTTCTTGTCAACATTTATTTGTATGGAAAAATTCAGCTACAGACTGTATAAGAAAATATATATTTCAGCGTCAACTGGTGTTTTTATACTTGTCTGGTGGTCTTGTATTAATATTCTCAACATGGCTGTTTTAAACAATGTGATATCAACATCAGATATGAGGTTGCTACATTTGAGCACAGTAATGCATTTTCTTTGCTCAATTAACTTTCTTTACTACTCTGAGGTACATTTACATGAAGTGACAATTAAAGCTGCTGATTTTGCATCGCTTATAAAACAGCAATTATTTAAAAAATTAACGGAACCTATGAAAGCCCTACACAAGTGTTCTATTTAAAAATTGTTATACACTGCTATACAATAGATTTTTTTGACTGAACGTGGCTCAATTTATCCTGACCATATTAATGCTTTACTCTCACAGATCCATCGGTTTCTCTGGCCACATGATGCAGCATTCCAATTAGCCAAAGGTGCATTGTTTGGGTTAGTTAAAGCACAATCGCGACCCCATACAGGTTGAATCTTCCAAAACCTGTGAAAAGAAATCCTACAATGAATGAAAAAACAATGATTTATGGCTGGATTCAATCTGTATCGCGGAAGAGCCACGTTAAGATTTTAAGGTAATGGTTTCCAATTGGGTGGGCATGCAGCGTTGACCATGAATGCAGTCTGCGAACATTGATTTAAAATTTTGCGAATCTTCTGCGATGCCAATTGAATCCAGCCCTTCGTGAAGAATTGTTTTAGGCAACATGCTTCTTTGGAATGTCCTTACCCATCAGTCAGATTCTGATTACGTCCATCAACCCAAAGCCATTGACCGTCTTCTGCTATGTCAGTCAGGCCGATCCAGTACCCATGATCTTCATCATAGTAGGCTTGAGTGTTGTTGAGAATGAATTCCTGAATGAGAAATTAAGGAAACCACAAGTAGATTAAAATAAATACAGGATATATTCAACAGTAATCCAAAGTTTTGTGAGGCAGTGTGACCGTGTCTAAATGTTATGGATAAATGTATCTTATCTAGTCCAAATGAAAGATAATACAGTATGAAAGTACTTCCTGTTGTCAGTCCCCTACTTTTTTGAATGGGCTTCAAGCTTATATAATTAAATACACTGAGTGCACATTAGGAACACGTGCTCTTTCCATGACAGACTGACCAGGTGAAAAGCTATGATCCCTTATTGATGTCACTTGTTAAATCCACTTTAATCATTGTAGATGAAGGTGAGTAGACAGGTTAAAGAGGGATTTTAGGCCTAGATACATGGACCGTCTGTGCCATTCAGAGGGTGAATGGGCAAGATTTTCTGAAGTGCCTTTGAATGGGGTATGGTGGTAGGTGCTAGGGTGTACCAGTTTGAGTGTGTCAAGAACTGCAAGGCTGCTGTTTTTTTAATACTCAACAGTTTCCTGTGTTTATCAAGAATAGTCCACCACCCCAAGGACATCCAGCCAACTTGACACAACTGTGGGAAGTATTGTCCACATGGGGCCAGAATTCCTGTTGAACGCTTTCGAACACCTTGTAGAGTCCACGCCCTGACAAATTGAGGCTGTTCTGAGGGTAAAATGGGGTGCTACTTAATATTTGGAAGGTGTTCCTAATGTTTTGTACACTCAGTGTATTACTTATATATATTATATACACAATTCTATTCATATTCATGTGTTGATTAGCTCACAGCCGATTACTTTTATCAAAATATTTGAAGCTCAAGAAGTACGACACATTGCCAAAAGTTAGAAAAGTCTTATTTGAAGCCCATTCTTAGCCTACAAAACGAGACAACAGGAAGTACCACTTTCATACCGTATAACAAGGAGCACAGTTGTAGCAGTGTTAATGAACTTCATGTTATGAGGGTGTTTCCATGAACATTCAGTAGCTATATATCACATTTTAATATGGTTCCTATTCCTACTTTTGTACATTTGTATTGCTTGAGCAACCCTTTAAAGGCTGTGTGAATCTCCCTTAAAGCATTTACCTGTAGTAGTGTCCTACCTGTTCCTCTTGACTGCCTATGTCAACCAAATCGGCGTTGTTGTTTTTGCAGTGCTGTCTGCTTCCTTGCCAGGTCCTCCAAAGGTGACCGAAGGGGACTTTAATGTGCAGAAACAGGTAACAACTGGATTGGAACAGCACCCAGCCAACTTGACAAGGTTTGCACGCTCTATCTGTGCAACATGAAACATGCAAAGTATTATAATAATATTAATATATACCATTTAGCAGATGCTTTTGTCCAAAGAGACTTAGTCATGCGTGCATACATTTGTTCTACGAGTGGTCCTGGGAATCAAACCCACTATCCTGGCATTGCAAGTGCCATGCTCTATCAACTGGGCAAAAGAGGACCACTACGCCCAGCTACATAGTTTGTTACTTTAAATGTCAAAAACACTATCACTGACACATTCTAGACCATCAGCATATGAAACAATTAAAATGAATGAGGAAATATTACCTTTGGTGTTGGCATCTTCATATGGGCAGTAGTTATCAACTGGGAAATTCTTCAACTGAAATATGACACCAAGAGTCCAGTTGAGCCCATCCCTGTCTCTTGACAAGTTCATCTTCTCTGCCTTCAATTGCTGGTTTTCAGTAGACACTTTGATGTAATCGCTCTGCAAGATGTGATTGGCTCCACTCAGCTTGCAGTAGAGATTCATTAGGTCCTGATTGGCTGCCAGTAGGGATATATGCTCATCTGTTAGCTGCTCCAGTTCCCTCACCAAATTTGTGTTGTGCTCTGAGAGGGCAGTGCTGACTGTGGAGAGAAGGACATGTTTACTCAACCTGCACCTCTCCAAATTCCATATTATTATGTCTTTATGATGCACATACTCACAGTAGACACAGAGAGGTAAAATGGTTGACACCAACAGGACACAAAGAACGCCCAAACACAATGCCACTCCTCCAAAGGTTTGAGAGTGGGGAGCAGGGCCCTCCTCCACTAGGAATAGCAAAGATAGGAGTGCATTATAGCTACATTTTAATATGCTTCATTAGTGAATCTGACAGTATGCTATTATTCAAAGGAGTCAAATAATTGAACAATAAGTGGTGGATATTGAGCTCTTATTTAACACATGCTGTGGCGGGACCAGGTTGACTGGGTGCACCTTGCCTTTAATTCAATATATGGCATATGTTCTTTCTTTTCCTCTTTTATTTTGTGGGAGAGGGAGATTATTCATTAGTTTTTACACAGAGAGGTACTTGATTAAACCTTAATTTACAATTAATTTGGCATCAATGTTCTCCAACACAGAATTGGTAAAACATTCAAATCTGGAATTAATAGCTGCCATAACTGGCTTGCTTGCTTTAAGCATCCATCAATTTGAACATTTAAAAACATGGCAATTTAAGTAAAACCGTTTTATTGCTAGGTCTGGCAGTGAGAATGAGCTGAATTGGTAGAAATGCACTATAAGAGAGTAAGATAGATGAAGAGAGAAAGAAATGCTAAGACTCACCTTTTGGTGAAGACATTTTTTATTTTTTTTAAACCACTGTAGAGTAATGCAGCTCTTCTGGCATCCTTCAGACACAAATAAAACCATAACCAACGCTGTCTGAAATACACGTGTGACTACTGTTAAAAAGCATTCCTTACTCCGGGACTTTGCAACAGGTGACTATCAGGAAAATAAAGAAAAATAGCTCTCGGTCTGCATTGATCTGTTTCATTTAAAGCAAACAGGCTTCTGTTTCGTCATTGGACGCCTTCATGAGCGCCTTTTTTCTTTATTTTTCCGTTTATTTAAATGTATTTATTTACCTGTTGAAGTGTCCTGGGATGAGGAAGGCTTTTTGGGATTCCCTTTTTTGTTCAAGCTGGTCTGAAGCGTGATTCGATACGCTTCATTTCTACAAGTGCGACTACTGTTGTTATCCCCAATAGGATCTGTATAAGTACTTCTGGGTTGACTCTGGTCTGCATTAATTACTCACAGATAATCTCCACCCAGCCGGCTCTCTGTCACTGTAGTAATTGAGCCTGGCGATGAGGTTACTTCACAGACAGACATTTCACTGTACAGATTCACACATCTGACTCAAAAGGGAAATGTATGTTTACGTGTCATGATGGTAACATTGCTGTGTGCTACTCAATATGGAAAGCTCTATAGCTGTGGGAAACAGAAATACGATTGTCTTTCATTCCTCTCTTGTTTTAGGGTGAGCATATCTCTGAAGACTTGCCATACCCTCCAGTCACTGATTGATTCTTAAAAAATAAGTAGATCGAGCCACATTGACTGGTTACAAGTTCAAGGAAATTCCCTGACTTGCTAAGATGTCAGAAAATGTAACAGTTTTCCAATTTGTCTGCAATAGATATTAAGTCATTTCCCATATGAATGCAGTAGATCTTCAGTACACTATTGAGCCAACCCTAGGAGGTTGAATGGAAGCGGGGTTGCTACTGTACAATATGGACGTGGGGCTGTTGCAATGTTGAATACTGTCACCAGAGGGTAGTACTGCGGTCAAAATGGATCTGAGAAAATAGCTACGCCATTTGTTTATTCCAAATAAACATGGACACTACTATGCTCATATCTAGCAACCTTTTATCTGATGTAGCATTGTTTAAAACAACCATGTTGAGAATATTAACAATACAGGACCACCGTACAAGAAGCGGTATATAAACACCAGTTGATGCACACAATTCTTTCTAATATCCATTCCACTATGAAGTAGATTGTTGAAAGTCTGTTGTTGACAGGAAACAAAGCATCCTTTTTTCATGGTTTTGCAATAATGTCAGATTCAAATATACTGTGTTTCATATGATGGTTTCATGTGTCTGAGTTGAAGTGAACATTGGAGTTCTGACCACAAGCTCCTAAATGCCTGACCTATTTGCCTCTCCAACAATCTTAGGCAAGTCCTCATAAATCTTGTTCCATTGTATTTATTTTTTAGAGGTATGGACTCATGTTACCTGTCCCCTACTGTCTGCTTGTCCTCTTTGCATTTTTTGTTTTTACCTTTTTATTTTAGGTTCCTCTACGGTTCTCCCTTCATCTCGCTCTCCTCTATTGCTGCATCCAATTTCTTTTTCGGAGGAGAGTCCACCGCAGTTTCTGATTGGTTGGTTTCTCTATGTTAGAACACACTATCTCCGCTGAATCCTCTTGGTTCTTGGACGACTTCTTATTTTTGATATTAGCGTCTGAGTCAGTCACTTGGAGAAATTCATGATTTGATTGACATTACTGTTTTGTAGAAGACCGTCTCTGCATATACATTTGCAATTATTTAATTAAATATGGACACAATGGTTTTTAGTTTATCTGATAAAGATTGAGACTATTTTGTGTAAAAAAATGTAGTAATCTTATCAAATTCATCTTATTGGATAATTGATGGGCTGAATAAAGGATTGGAGCCCGTCTTTTGCTCAATGAGCTTTCCTTACTACTCTCTGTGACACATTTGCATGATGCTTAAAGAGGAATCAATTTTGGACTTAAATTACTGATATGTACCCATTGATTCTTAAAGAATATAACTTATAAATGCCTCATGAGCTTCGTTCAACTGTGATTCTCCATCAGAACCAAAGATATAAGCTTGTTTTCCTCCAATGTTTGTCATCAAAATACATGTAAACAAACACTACATAGCCTCATAACATGGTTAAAACTATCATTTTGATATCATGGATGGTCAGGCATTGCATCCATGGCTCCTTCTATGAATTTGACAGTGGTAACATTTCTCCAGCCCCATCCCTCAGCCTTTTTTTTCTTTTTACCAAAACAGGGGCGGGGATATACTTTGTTACGGTTTCAACTCCTGATTGCTGCTTTAAATAAAGATTTAATCAAGTGCCTAAAGCTGCTGATTTAGAAGTATTGTATAGTTTCTAAAACAGTGATTTCATTAAAAACTTAACTTCCATTCCATGTATTTAACTTGTACTTCATATGCTAAGTAAGATCTTTCAAAATCGAAAGAAGACAATCTTGGAAGACAAGTCCTGCTTTGCTTTGTAAACTGAATATGATATGATTTCTGATCTATGAAAAGGCCAAAACAAATGTTATTCTAAAACACTACGAACATAATACAGTAAGAAAATAGAAGGCCATACATGTATTGTCAAAGTGAAATGATTGACATTAAAGAAAATATGCCTGATTTATATGAAAGGTCAAAACGGAACATTATTTAACTTCTCTATAGCTACATTACTACAGATCCTTGATTCAAAAACATACAAACAGAAACAGATTGGGGTCAATTCAAATTGAAGTCAGCTAATGAAGGTTTTCCATTGTAAATTTTAAATTAAAATCACTTCCTGAATTGAGTGAATTCGAATTGACCACAACAGACAGATGCAGGGGTCCTTAAATTAGAAGAATAAAACTCAATGTAATTCTCAAGTGGAGATGCAATAATATGAGTTCAGTATGTGAGAATACCTCTTAAGAGAGTGTCCCTGCATTTTAATCTGACCATAGTAAGGCTCTACTCTCTCAGACCCAACGGTTCTGCATGCTACATGATTCAGCATTCCAATTAGCCAAAGGCGCATTATTTGGGACAGTTAACACGCAATTACCCCCCCCAGTTTGTCTCTTCCAAAACCTGTGAAAAGAGAACACCGCCATGAATGAAAATAAATGACTGAGTCAAATAATGATTTAACAATGCGTCTTTGTTGTATTTATATTGAATGAAAAGGTCCTTACCCATCAGTCTGGTGACTTCCATTAACCCAGAGCCATTGGTTGACATTAGCTATGTCAGTCAAACCGATCCAGTATCCATGATGAATATCAAAGTAGTATTGAGTGTGGTTATGAATGAATTCCTGAATGTGAAATGAATGAAACCACAAGTAAAAACATTTTTATATGGTAATCCACAGTTTCAGGAGAGAGTGTCTAAACGTTACGAATAAATGTGTCTAATCAGGTCCAAATGAGTGAGAATAACAAAAGGCATAACAGGTAGCAGCAGTATAATGACCAATGTGCTTTTGTTTTTCAGTAACAACTGGTTTACCTTGAGCTCATATCTACATATCACACATTATAATATAGTTCCCATTTCACTTTTTTGGAGATCCACTTTAAATGTGAAATGAATCTGTCCCTCAAAACTCTAGTCTGTAGCATTGTCCCACCTGTTCCGTTTGACTTCCTATGACAAGCAGATCAGAATGATTTTCTTTGCAATTCTCTCTGCTTTGTTGCCAGGTCTTCCAGGGACTGGAATGGTATAAAATCTGGTAACAACTAGATTGGAACAACATCCAACCTCTTTGACAAGGGTTACACTTTCTCTCTGCAACAATGAAGAATTACAGGTAATAATTATTAGTTGGTAATTATTAGGTAATTGTACTACATGCGTGTTATCAATATTACAGAGTAAGATAGAAAGTGTAAAGTTTGTCTTTAGTGTACACTAAGGGTGTCAAACTCATTCCGTGCAGGGCCGAGTGTCTTCAGGTTTTAGTTTTGTCCTTCTATTAAGACCGAGACAACCAGGTGAGGGGAGTTCCTTACTAATTAGTGACCTTAAATCATCAATCAAGTACAAGGGTGGAGCGAAAACCCGCAGACACTTGGCGTTTGACACTTGGCGTTTGACACTTGGCGTTTGACACTTGGCGTTTGACACGTGGGAGTTTGACACGTGGTGTACACTATGATGAAAACAAGGCCAACAGGAAGGGGGCTTACCTCCTACGTCATCCTTTGGTGAACAATATTGATTGACTGGAAAAATTTCAAACTGATATATGTACTTAAGATTCCAGTTCAGTCTATCCCTCTCTCTTGACAATGCTTCTTTCTCAGCCGCTAAACGTTGGTTTGCAGTGCTTACTTTGCTATAATCACACCGCAAAATGTGATTGGCTGTACTCAGATTGCTGTTGAGGTTTGTAAGGTCCTGATTGGCCGCCAGTAGGAATGCACGCACATCTGTTAGTTGCTCCAGTTCCCTCACCAACTTTGTGTTGTGCTCTGACAGGGCAGTGCTGACTACGGAGAGAAAAGGACATGTTTACTCTATGGTGTCATCCTGCACCACTCCACAATCCATATTATGTTATGATCCACATACTCACAGTACACATAGAGGCCTATAATGGCTGAAACCAAGAGGACACAAAGAACACCCAAACACACTGCCACTCCTCGAAAGGGTTGAGAGTGGAGAGCAGGCCTCTCATCCACTAGGAATAGCAAAAATAAGATTCATGTTATTATAGCCAAATTGTTAGCATAAGTGTATACATTTAATGGTAAGCGTTATTCCATAATTTGTTGAAATCTAATAATTGAACAGTAAATGGTGGATAATTTGAGGAAATATATCTACATTTTGCTTTTTACTATTTCTTATTTTATTCAAGCGGATAAGGTACTCGCATAGGCAGTGACATAATTCCTCTATGCCAAATTGCCGTTCAGACGATGTTAAAGCAAAACATTTTTTAATTGTTGGAGACAACCCGGATATCTAGAGAGACTAATTGCACAATAACGCAGATCTTCCGCAGTTCGGTATCTCTCAAATGTACCTGCTGTGGCAGGATTCCGTTGAGTAACTGCACTTCCCTTAACTTCAGCATATACTGTTTCTTCCTCTTTTTTCTCTGTGGGGAAGTGAAAGGGGACACATACATATTCAATAATATTAACCCATTTGTTCCTACATTTTCCCAGACATGCCCCATACCCTAATCCTAACACCCACATGCCAATACCCTAATATTGAAACAATCAAGTACTGATACATCCATATCCTACCCTTAAATGTTCATATTTGTTACTCATAGACCCCAGTTTCTTTGTCAAAACTCCTCATCCCTGTTGCTTTCCTATTCTTCAAAGTAGCCACCCTTTGCCTTGATGACAGCTTTGCACACTCTTGGCATTCTCTCAACCAGCTTCATGAGGTCACCTGGTCACCTGGGCCCAGATTCACAAAATCGTCTTAAGAAAAAATGTATTATTAACTTAAAGAAAGTTAAGCAAAGTTGCTATTCCTCAAAAAGGTTATTGGAAAGGGAATTGCACTATTTCTTATGTTTCTCCTTAAGCAAAAAGTTTACAAGAAATTAGATTCTTGAAAATAAAGGGCGGTGAGAGAATAAGCAATTGAACATGTTTAATCCAGTCAAACGTCAAAGTAAAGTTTCAGTATAGATTATTTTAAACCAAAGTACATATTTTAGAACAGTAATCTCAGTAGGAAATATGCTAACATGATTGCCATTGCTAGCTAGATAGCAAGCTAAATTGGTTGCCTAGCACCAGACATCAGACCAAACATAAGAAGATTCGTAAGAAGATATATGAGGAGTTTGAAAATCATTAAAGGGAAATGGAAACACTATGATTAAGAATGCCATCTAACTGTAATTGTAAATCACCATATTGGCATTGTTGCGTCACTGGCAGGAGAGAGCATTTTGGAATTCCCCAAAATGTCTGAATTTACAGAGTAGCTCCAAGTCTGAGAATGAGTTTATTACAGAGAATGACATAATTGTTAGTTAGGGAGCCAATAAACCTACTGAAGCTGTTCATGTTTGAGCCGATCGTTGCCCCAGATCAAAGAGTTTCTTCTCGTAGTAGTAACAACACAGATATGCCGCCTGAAACACCTCAGCTCGAGGGCAAACACAAACTGGTGTGAGTGGGGATGCTGCCAGGTAATGGCTAGAGTAGGAGTGTGTTGTAGAGAGATGGTAGCGATACAGCACAATATCCCAGAGGATGGTGGCTGTATTATGCAGTCAGAAGTTCCTGTCAGTCTGTCTGGATGGCAATGTATTTATTGAACATGTTACTAATCCATATGAAGGACTTCCTGGCAGAAGAGGTTACTCGACCAGTCAGCAGCTGATATGCCAGTTAAATAATTGGTCAAATTTAGCTTGATTATACATTGCTTAAGGTTAATATCAGTAGTGGGTAGGTGTTCAGTATTTTATAATGATGTTTATCATCAGCTCTGTTTGCCAAGTTGGGATCCCATTTACCTTTAGATTAGACGACAGGAGTTCAAATCGCAGACAACATTCATGAAATCTCATTCTAACCAATAATGGGGCGTGCTCATTGTAAATACATTGTGATTTAGTTTCGGTATCAGACTAACATTTCTCATAATTTTGTTTGCAGAGCATACAGGTTGGCTTATCTCCAGTTCACCCTATCGGCACAAGGGAGAATTGGACGAGGTGTATGGCGTCTCATCCCTGTGCGTGCCATTTCCTCCAAAACACCATGCCCGAACCGGACACGCACATGCACAAATTGATTTGGACCCACACACCAAACGCAATCACAACACGCAGGTTGAAATATCTAAACAAACTCTGAACCAATTATGTTAATTTGGGGGCTGGTTGAAAAGCATTAAACATTTATGGCAATTTAGCTAGCTAGCTAGCTTGCAGTTGCTAGTTGTGTTGTGACAAGGTAGGGGTGGTATACAGAAGATAGCCCAATTTGGTAAAGGACCAAAAGTCCATATTATGGCAAGAATAGCTCAAATATGCAAAGAGAAACGACAGTCCATCAAGAGCCAGAGTTCATTAGCATTACCAGCCTCAGAAATCAGCATTTAACTGCACCTCAGATTGCAGCCCAAATAAAATGCTTCACAGAGTTCAAGTAACAGACACATCTCAACATCAACTGTTCAGAGGAGAATGCGTGAATCAGGCCTTCATGGTCGAATTGCTGCAAAGAAACCACTTCTAAAGCACATCAATAAGAAGAAGAGACTTGCTTGGGCCAAAAAAAAATTAGTAATGGACATTAGACTGGTGGAAATCGGTCTTTTGGTCAGATTAGTCCAAATTTTTGATTTTTGGTTCCAACCGCCGAAACTTTGTGAGAGACAGAGTAGGTGAACAGATTATCTCCGCATGTGTTGTTCCCATCGTGAAGTATGGAGGAGATGTGATGGTGTGGGGGTGCTTTGCTGGTGACACTGTCTGTGACTTATTTAGAATTCAAGGCACAATAAACCAGCATGGCTATCACAGCATTCTGTAGCGATACGCCATCCCATATGGTTTGCGCTTAGTGGGACAATAATACATTTTTCAATAGGACAATGACCCAAAACACACCTCCAGGCTGTGTAAGGACTATTTCACCAAGGAGAGTGAAGGAGTGCTGCATCAGATGACTTGGCCTCCACAATCACCCGACCTCAACCCAATTGCGATGGTTTGGGGACCTCAGAGTGAAGGAAAAGCAGCCAACAAGTGCTCAGTATATGTGGGAATTCCTTCTATACTGTTGGAAAAGCATTCCTCATGAATCTGGTTAAGAGAATGACAAGAGTGTGCAAAGTTGTCATCAAGGCAAAGGGTGGCTACTTTGAAAAATATTAGGTATAAAATATATTTTGATTTGTTTAACACTTTTTTGGTTACTATGTGATTCCATATGTGTTATTTCATAGTTTTGATGTCTTCACTATTATGCTGCAATGTAGAAAATAGTAAAAAATAGAAAAATTGAATGAGTATGTGTGTCCAAACTTTTGACCGGTACTGTATTTTATAAATTAGAGACACTGTGTATGTGGATTAATTAATTTACCTCAAGCATCATGGATTGAATGTATTGAAAATTAAGGCACATGTGCTACATGACCAAAAGTGTGTGGACACATCTCATTCCAAAGTCATGGGTATTAATATGGAGTTGCTCCCACTTTTGCTGTAATAACAGTCTCCACTCTTCTGGGAAGGTTTTAAACTAGATGTTGGAACATTGCTGCAGGAACTTCCATTAGAGCTTCCATCCAAGAGCATTAGTGAGGTTGGGCACTGATGTTGGGCGATTAGGCCTGGCTCTCAGTCGGCGTCCCAGTTCATTCCAAAGGTGTTCGATGAGTTGAGGTCAGGGCTCTATGCAGGCCAGTCAAGTTCTTCCACACCGATCTCGACAAACCATTTCTGTATGGACCTTGCTTTGTGCATGGGGGCATTGTCATGCTAAATCAGGAAAGGACCTTCCCTAAAAGGTTGCCACAAAGTTGAAAGAACAGAATCGTCTAAAATGTCATTGTATGCCATAGTGTTAAGATTTCCCTTCACTGGAACTAAGGTGCCTAATCCGAACCATGAAAAATGACCCCAGACCATTATTCCTCCTCCACCAAACTTTACAGTTGGCACTATGCATTGGGGCAGGTAGCGTCCTCCTGGCATCCGCCAAACCCAAAATCGTCCATCGGACCGCCAGATGGGGAAGCGTGATTCATCACTCCAGAGAACGAGTTTCCACTGCTCAAGAGTCCAATAGCAGTGAGCATTACACCACTGCAGCCTACGCGTGGCATTGCACATGGTGATCTTAGGCTTGTGTGCGGCTTCTCTGCCATGGAAACCCATTTCATGAAGCTCCCGACTAACAGTTCTTGTGCTGATGTTGCTTCCAGAGGCAATTTGGAACTCGGTAGTGAGTGTTGCAACCGAGAACAGGCAATATTTACACGGTATGCTCTTCATTACTAGGTGGTTCCGTTCTGTGAGCTTGTGTGGCCTACCACTTTGCGGCTGAGCTGTTGTTGCTCCTCATTGTTTCCACTTCACAATAACAGGACTTAATTGACCGGGGCAGCTCTAGCAGGACAGAAATTTGACAAACTGACTTGTTGGTAAGGTGGCATCCTATGACGGTACCACATTGAAAGTCACTGAGCTCTTCAGTAAGTACATTCTACTGCCAATGTTTGTTTATGGAGATTGCATAACTGTGTGCTCAATTTTATACACCTGTCAGCAACGGGTGTGGCTGAAATAGCCGAATCCACTAACACTAAAGTGTCCACATACTTTGGTATATATAGTGTTTGTAAACTAGACCGTTTAAAAAATATATTTATAGGGAAAATATTTTTTATTTCAACAACATATTTGCTTTTATTTCAACAACATATTTGCTGTTGAGTGCAGACCTCTGGTGCCAAGTTTGTCTGTAAAAGTACATCTTGGAGAAATATGCTTGTGGTCTTCTGACCATTTTTGAGAAATCAAATGAAACTTCTCTAAATGATATGATAATGTATAATATTTGAAACATTGATTATAAATACAACTTTAACTTCTCTAGAGCCTGTAAAGTACAACAAATATATTCTTGCTATTGTGACCCATGAGATGAAATGGGTTAAGAATGTCATTTGTACTTGATTAAAACATCATGGCAGAGTAGAAAAACACGAACATGATTCAGCATACTGTAGCAGCCATATCTGACTCGCTTGATTTATGCACCCTTTTCTTGGTATATTCACAAACAACTGTGATTGTTATAGTCTTCAGTCTGGAATTTACATTTTTTGAAACTGAACTAAATTAAATAAAAATGAGTGACATTGATGAAGAGATGAGAAAGAAAGGCCAAGACTCACCTTCCAGCAAAGAAATTATGGGATTCTTGAAAACCACTGTAGAATAATGCAGCTCTTCTGACATCCTTTAGTTGTCGACAGTGTGTTTCTTAGAGATACAAGTACAGAGAAACCTTACCCAGTATTGATCTATACGAGTGGTGATGGCTCCAATTAGGACCTGTATTAGTACTTCTGCTTAGACTCTGGTTTGCATTACTCATATCAGACAACAAGTTCACCTGACTGAGAAGAGGAAGTCATGTTGACGTACCATTGTCAATACACCTGTACTCAATATGAAAAACTGTATGGAAACAATAGGCAGACAACTGTGCATGGAAAACAGAAATAGTTTTGTACATCTCATTCTCACTTGTTTTAGCATGAGGACACCTCTGAAGACATGCAATACCTTCCTGTCAGTGGTTGCTTGAGAAGTTTGAGAAGATGGCCAATTCACATTGTGGTTGACTGGCTTACAAGTTAAAGGGAATACCCTGGCTTGCTAAGACTTCAGAACATGTCGTAATGTGTTTCTCATTTGTCTGTAATTCATTTCCCATATGTCTGCAATAGATCTTCAGGACACTATTAAGCCAGAGGGGTTGGGTTAAATGCGGAAGACACATTTCAGTTGTTGGCATTCAGATGCACAATTGATTAAGTACCCCCCTTTCCCAACCATAAGATCAAGTTTGAATGGAAGTGGACTTGATACTGTGTGGATGTGGGGCTGCTGCAATGTTGAAATACTGTCACCAGAGGGTAGTAGTGAGGTCAAAATGGACATCACTATTTTTTTTGTCAAAAAACTATCCAATTAGATTGATTTAGCCTATAGTTTCTAAACATGTGTGACAATCAGAGTTGTCTTAGTCCAACTACAGTGCCGTATTAGAGTATTGTATTCGTGCTATAACATTTAGCCTTACATATTACATTCAGTAGTCTAACAATTACACACAATATGTTTTTTTTTATCAGAAAAAGAAATGGTCTAAAGAAATACATCATTTCATAAATTACAACTGAATATGTACTTGTAGAGAGATAACAGAAATCATTCAATCAAAATGTGAATTTCTCCCAGTGAATAAGAAAAAGACATTCCCAGCAGAGCTAGAGTTAACCCCCAAATGACATCACCGCTCACTCCCACCTCCCTCTCTTCCCTCCTCTCCATCCCTCCTCTCCTTTCTTCCCCTCTGCCCTCCCCCTGCATTAATTCCAGTATGAAAGGAGAGTGTCTCACCAGCGGTCACACTCCAGGAGGCAAGCAGCTTCACAGCACATTCTGACCATCACACACAGGCTTGGAGAGAGAGGGAGAGAGCGAGAGAGACCGAATCAGCACCTAACACACATTGCCAGAACCTGCTCGCTCCAGGGTGAGGAATTCTTTACTTAAAAAGATTGAATTTCTCAAACCAGCATTACTATCTGTCCTCTCTCTCTGACATGGAGCTCCACCGCCTCCGACACCACCACATCCACCGGACTGACGACAAGCTCCAGATGCTGAACCTCAACCAACGCCTGGAGACCTACCTGGGCCAAGTGAGGCTGCTGGAGAAGGAGAACAAGCTACTATGCCAGGAGATCCAGGCCCTGAGGGGCAGCGGCCAGGGGGGGCAGATGGGCCTGGAGGACAAGCTGAGCCTGGCTAGGCAAGAGGTAGAGGAAGTCTGGAGGGAGAAGGATCGGGTGGAGCTGGAGCTAGGGAGCCTGGGTGAAGAGCTCCACGTCCTGGGGCTGCAGAGACAGTGGGAGGCGGACGCCCATGGGGAGGTGAAGAAGAAGCTGGCAGACAGCAGGAAGCAGATGGAGGAGGAGAGGAGGGCTCAGATCTGGTTAGGAGAGAAGGTGAGCCAGCTAGAGAAACAAATCCAGTTCCAGATAAAAACCCACCAGGAAGATGTTGCCGGCTTCCAGGCTACACTAATCCATGTCAGACCTGCACTGCCACCCCCTCAACCCCAAACGTGCACCCAGCTGCCCAGCCTCCAGGAGCTGGGTGAGGAGTACTCCCAGATGGCTGTCAGGGCGTGGCATGAGGCGGCCATGGTGTTTCAGGGCCAGGTAGACAGCCTGGACGAGTCTCTAAACCAGGCCAGAACCCAGTTGGCCCAGGTGGTCCAGGAGAAGAATGAGAGCCAGCTGAAACTTCAGGCCCTGGAGAATGAGCTGCAATCAGCCCAGGATAGAAGGCAGTGTCTGGAGAGAAGTGTGGTCAAACAGAGAGACATGCAGAGGCAAGAGATACAAAACCTGCAGGTAAGAACAGTTAAAGTAGCCGACCCTGGTCTTTGGTGTGGGCGTATTTATGGGTGTGGGTTTATTCATGTCAATATCTCATAGGTAACTTTGTTGCCAATTCAATCATAAAACAGTGTCAATTAGATTATTTAAAACTCCTGTTCACCTGAACCTGAACTGAGCCATATAAGTGAGATTCCTAACCATACTATTAAATTCCATATCGAGTTATGCTTTAATAATCATGCATTGTTTAAAACATCTTGAGTGTGTTGTCTGAATGTGACTGCTGTCTGGGATTTAGGACCTTCAAATGATTTCAGTCCAAAGACAAATGACAATGTGCTTCGTTGTGTATCTTGCCAGTTAATCGAGACAGCTAAAGCTGCTTCCAGTTGAGCAAACCAGGGCAAAACAAAGTGTTTCAAATGTCAGTCATAGCAGAACGTTTTTCAAATGGACATGGACCAAAATAAAAACAGGAACAATATGGTAATTTTATGAAAACGAGGTGTTTTTGTCCAAATGGGTCTGATGATATCAATGACGTAGAAAATACCAACGCAGTATTTCTGAGAAGGCTTATATTGTGCTCCCTTTCATTTGAAATGCCAATGAAATGTTTGGACAGAAACAGCATGTTGGACTCGGCATAGGCTGGGGCTCTGGAAATTAGTTCCAGGTCATTATTTGTCCAAAACTCCACACTGGGGCCCAACCATTAGATGCAGGGAACACAACATTGAACATTCTATGTTCTATGCTGGTTATAAGCTCTTGCCATAAGACCAGGAACCATAATTCGGTGCCTTCAATACCTGTTCATGTGCTATGGTTGGATAACATCAATGCCATTTCCAATCAATTCTCTTCCCTTTTCCTGTTCCACAGGCCCATCTGGACGTGTTGGAGATGGAGAAGGGGTCGCTGGGAAATCAGATTGACACTCTCCTGACAGAAAGTAGGGGTCTGCTGCAGCTGAAGATGTCTCTGGGCATGGAGGTGGCCACATACAGGTACGGTACATGTCACAGTACATATATCAGAAGCTACAGTACCTCTTTCATCATATCTTTAGCATGAAACTATAGACATTTGGGGCCAAATGCTAAAGGGTAACTAGTAAATCATGCATTGATGTCAATTGGAGCTTTGCTTGAAAAACATTACTTGTAGACAATGATCTCAAGTTGGACTTCAGTCTTAACTAACTTGTTTATCTTCACAACCACTGATCGGATAGACCATGACAGATGAAAGTATGTTGATGGCCATCCATCCAGCTATTTTACTTATCAACGAGAGAGACGTGGGAATGTTCAAATAAAAGTGTCACCTCAAGTTGGTTTGAACATGCTCTGATGAAGGCGGGAATGGCTGAAAAAGTGACACTAAGCATGTTTGATGTCTGCAAAAAGAATATGAATATGAAAATTGAGGCAAATGTCGCAATCATCCCATCTTCACTACTATCTTCCTCTTCTTTTCCAATAGTTCTTTTCCAAACATGTTCTTTTTCTTTTGACTTTTCTACCGATTTGTGAGAAAGCCGTCATTATTAGCCCCCATGTCCATGCTGATTTAGATGTCTAGTTTATCACATTCAAGGCTTTTCAACTGGAAGTTCAGACTGAGCCCCATCACCCCTCCCCCTGTGAGAATGTGGAACAATATGTAGATGCCCAAGGCCTGTTGTCCAATAGGGCTCAGCCGTCTGGCCCAAAAGGTCATCCCCTTGAAAAGGCCAGTCTCAGCTGTCTTGAGCAGGGTAACTTTATATGGGCCTCTATAGTGGCGCCTTTCTCTTTCCCTTGGTCTCTTCCCCCTCCATAGTGACCCCAAGGTATCAGCAGGGGATGACCAACATATGAGCTATGGGAGTCTAGAGGAACAGGATTAAGAGGCAGGGGGAGAAGCAGACAGCAAGTCTCAAAAGTGATTTCGTAAATGCATCAAATTCATATTATCAGCACCTATACAGTAGATCCCAATGCGCAACAGAACACATTGAGCAACACTTGGAATGTGATTCTGGGATCATATTGGGATATACATGTGCACCAGTTTCTAAGTATTTCTAAGTATTGTTTCATTAGAGATGCTGGTTTGAATGTGTGTTGGAATGGGCATGGTCCACATCTGTGAATACAAATGGTATTAGTTCTGCTTGGGCTCATCAGAATGTCAGGGCGTGCATGCCTGTATTTTAGGCTGTGAGTATGTGAGAGGGGGAATTGATGGCAGTGGTATGCACAGCAGATGGCTCGTCAAATGACAATGTCGTCCCCACATTTCCATAACAACAGATCTCATGTTGGCCACAAAAGCCCTCCCACTTCACTCCTCTCACCCCACCCTATGACACATCATTTCAGAATACCCCCTAGTGTGGCCAAAGTACAAATTATTTTGGTTATTCGTCACATTAGTATTCAAGCTGCTTCTAACCAGGACATAATATTTTCTAGATAGTGTTGCAAAAAAAAAATGTTACATCACTTTCCCTTTATGAATCCTTCTCTCGTTTGTCTGTGTCTGCTCTTTTCCTTCAGCGCTTTACTGGACAATGAAAGTCTGCAGGGGGATTTCTCTTCAACAAATCAGCTAAGGAGTATCTACATCTCTGGTAAATGATCACTTCATACAGGAATCTGCCAGTTAGATCCGTGACTGTGTTGTAGTACAACATGATATTGATAGGTGTCAAAGCCAACACCTCCATGACATGTACTCCTGTTACTGTATAATTGTACTGTAAACCAAAATGAATCTTCCTCATACTTAAGGTGGGCGAGCCCTGACTCTGTACTGTACAGTGTATATATTCACATTAGACCAAAACGAGTGGGGGATGGTGTGGGTTGGTTAGGGGGCTGAGCTAGACGCTTTGTGCTCTGTAACGCAAGCTACCTAGAGTCCCCAAAGGTCATTGAGCCATATGGCTTTGCTTTCTGGTAATTCAGACTGGAGGGGAAGGAAGTCATGATCAATATCTCTCCATTACTGTCTAACCTCTGTTCAGGAGAACATGTCTCCTAATATTGCCTTTGGGATGGTGTTTCGAGATCTCTGTCTACCTAAGATAAAACTGAAGACAGTTTGGAATAGACAGAGAGATTGCTTTTTGTCTTACAATCAAAGCATTGGTGAATGTTTCCTTCTTGTTAAGATTATTGTCAGTGTCATTTCAACCTTATTGATGTCTATCTACAATAGTCCCTGGTCTGTGGCCTACCCAGTACCATTATGTATGGTGCACCTATTAATCTTCCTATGTCATTCACAGATGGAGTGCCCAGCTCCCGAGGGGTTAAGCAAAGCTTCCAAACACAGCTGGCAACCAGTCACATGGTCAGGCCCATCTCTACCATCCATAGAGCAAGCCCACGATCCAATGTGACAATGATGTCCGCATCACCAATCTGGACTCGAAATCGGGTAACCCTGAATGAAACACCTGAGAGTTGTCGAAAGACAGAAGAGCAAATCGACTTTGGCGTAGGGTCCAACCACCAGGTAAGTTGTTCAACGCCTTACCCCAAAGTACCACAGGACGGAATTTCAGCCGACCCCTTCAGACCCCAAGATGTCCATAAAGAAGTCAACTATACTGAGCCTCTCTCACCTCCCACTGAGGAGGCAGGAGTTGATGTTGTATCTTTGCTTGGATCTGACCACAAGGAACAATCCATGTGGGATATGGAAAAGGAGGAAGAGGATCAGAACATAGTCAGAACCTGGTTTGCTGAAGAGAAACCCGTTCTGGAATCTGCCATGAGTCACCGGGTCGAGACCAGCTTCAGTATGCCAACTGTGTTCAGCACTGATGCTCAAGAGCTCTACAGCCCTTCAGTGAGCTATGAGAGAGCAAGTTCGGTGACAGGGGCACATTCTGCTTTCTCGGCGAATGATGATAATGATGTACCTTTTGAAATGTCTTTTGAAAAAGAGGAACCTCTACTAGATATGCCTTACGGTCCCATGAATGCATCAGAGGAAAGAGATCTTGAAACAGCAAAGAAAGATGCTGAATGGGCGGGAAACGAAGGCTTGGAATCTGAAACTGCATCAGTGCTAGAGCAAGCATTTGAGACCTTCACAAGCAGTCAAGCTTTTGAGTATGGGGCGGGGAAAAGTTACAGCAAGCCAATAGAGCTCAACCAAGAGGACAATACGTCATATGAATCCACTCAAGCCTCCCACGGTTCAGAAGAGGCATTTCGCCATGTTAAAAGACTGGAGGAAGATGTTATTCATCTCCCAAAAGAGGATGACAATTATATGTCTAACAAACATGAGGAGCAATTGGAAGATGAATTGCACCCCTATGGGTATGGTAAGGATAATCGTGAAAGATTGCGAGGATTCATTAAGGAAAATGATATGACAGAAATAATCGATAAGTTCAACCAAGAGGAGATGATCTCATATGAATCTGCTCAAGCTTCTCACTGGTCAGAAGAGGTATTTCACCATGTTGAAAGAGTGGAGGAAGGTGACATAAATTTCACAAAAGTGGATGATGAAAATGATATGTCTAACAAACGTGAGGAACAACATGCACTGAACCCCAATGGGGATGTAAAGGATGAATGGGATAGAGTGGGAGGGTACAATGAAGAGAATGGAATTGGAGAAAGAATGGATGATTGGAAAGAAGCAAAGTATCATGTGAAAGAGGAAGAGATGTGGAATAACAGAGAAACCCAACCCAATCGGTCTGATCAAGGGTATATACCTTCAAATGAAGAGAAACTAAATCAATTTGAGCAAGAGCAAATACCTTCAGGCAGAGAGAAACTGAATCAGTCTGAGCAAAGGTATATCAATTCAAACGGAGAGAAACTGAATCAATCTGAGCCAGAGCATATACCTTCAGGCGGAGAGAAACTGAATATATCCGACAATGACAAAGAGGATCATGATGAGGCAAACTACTGTCAAAATAATTCTGTTTCATGGAGGGCTGAGCTAGAAGGCGACAGCTATGCTCAGGACAACACACTAGCCGACACACACCCCTTGATCCGTTACAAGAGTGACGAGACGGATGTCAACACTCAGGCTTCACACATGGGCGAGAGTGACTCCAGTGATGGTGAAGAGGACAGGGAGGTTTGCCAGACAGGAACAGACACCTGGGGTGAAGGCAAGTCCAAACAGTTTGACACCATGGAGGATCTGTATGAAGAGTCAGAAGGAGATGTCATAGATCAGGACCGTAACATGGGCTCCACTCACCAAGAGGACGTGGATGCTAGCCAAACAAAGGAGCATGCTACACAGGAGAACGATGAGGAGAATGCTGTAGATCAGTTGATTCAGGAGGCAGAAGAGGAGCAATCCTATGAGGAACTTACAGAACCTGGAGAGTACTCCATGCTGTGCTCTGATGAGGACTATAATGAAGAAAGAATTGATAGATTGGTGGAGCAAGAGCTAGAGAATTTATCTATATCCAGTTACAGTGAACACTTTACTGGGCAGATGATTGAGAGCGAGTCAGTACTGAGTCTTCAAATTGAGTCTCACACTGAACTTTCCCAGACACAAGACATATTATACAGTGAGGAGGTAGAGCAGATACACTCAGAGAGACTGAATCAATCTGAGCAAGAGTATATACCCTCAGGCGGAGAGAAACTGAATCTAAATGCACAAGAACACATACCCTCAGATGGAGAGAAAATGAATCAATCTGAACAAGAGGATATAACTTCAGGAGGAGAGAAACTGAATCAATCTGAACAAGAGTATATAACTTCAGGCGGAGAGAAACAGAACGTAAATGCACAAGAACACATACCAACAGACGGAGAGAAAATGAATCAATCCGAGTCAGAGTATATAACTTCAGGTGGAGAGAAACTGAATCAATCCGAGTCAGAGTACATAACTTCAGGCGGAGAGAAACTGAATCTATATGTGCAAGAACACATACCCTCAGATGGAGAGAAACTGAATCAATCCGAGACAGAGGATATAACTTCAGGCGGAGAGACAATGGATATATGTGAGCAAGAACATATACCCTCAGATGGAGAGAAAATGTATCAATCCGAGCCAGAGCATATACCTTCAAAGAGAGAGAAACTGAATCAATCTGGACGCGAAAATATACCTTTAGGTGGAGAGAAACTGAATCAATCTGGGCGAGAAAATATACCTTTAGGTGGAGAGAAAATGAATCAATTCGAGCCAGAGGATATAACTTCAGGCGGAGAGACACTGGATATATGTGAGCAAGAACATATACCCTCAGATGGAGAGAAAATGTATCAATCCGAGCCAGAGCATATACGTTCAAACAGAGAGAAACTGAATCAATCTGGACGCGAAAATATACCTTTAGGTGGAGAGAAACTGAATCAATCTGGGCGAGAAAATATACCTTTAGGTGGAGAGAAAATGAATCAATTCGAGCCAGAGGATATAACTTCAGGCGGAGAGACACTGGATATATGTGAGCAAGAACATATACCCTCAGTTGGAGAGAAAATGTATCAATCCGAGCCAGAGCATATACGTTCAAACAGAGAGAAACTGAATCAATCTGAACAAGAGTATATAACTTCAGGCGGAGAGAAACAGAACGTAAATGCACAAGAACACATACCAACAGACGGAGAGAAAATGAATCAATCCGAGTCAGAGTATATAACTTCAGGTGGAGAGAAACTGAATCAATCCGAGTCAGAGTACATAACTTCAGGCGGAGAGAAACTGAATCTATATGTGCAAGAACACATACCCTCAGATGGAGAGAAACTGAATCAATCCGAGACAGAGGATATAACTTCAGGCGGAGAGACAATGGATATATGTGAGCAAGAACATATACCCTCAGATGGAGAGAAAATGTATCAATCCGAGCCAGAGCATATACCTTCAAAGAGAGAGAAACTGAATCAATCTGGACGCGAAAATATACCTTTAGGTGGAGAGAAACTGAATCAATCTGGGCGAGAAAATATACCTTTAGGTGGAGAGAAAATGAATCAATTCGAGCCAGAGGATATAACTTCAGGCGGAGAGACACTGGATATATGTGAGCAAGAACATATACCCTCAGATGGAGAGAAAATGTATCAATCCGAGCCAGAGCATATACCTTCAAACAGAGAGAAACTGAATCAATCTGGACGCGAAAATATACCTTTAGGTGGAGAGAAAATGAATCAATCCGAGCCAGAGGATATAACTTCAGGCGGAGAGACACTGGATATATGTGAGCAAGAACATATACCCTCAGATGGAGAGAAAATGTATCAATCCGAGCCAGAGCATATACCTTCAAACAGAGAGAAACTAAATCAATCTGAACAAGAGTATATAACTTCAGGCGGAGAGAAACAGAACGTAAATGCACAAGAACACATACCAACAAACGGAGAGAAAATGGATCAATCCGAGCCAGAGTACATAACTTCAGGCGGAGAGAAACTGAATCAATCCGAGCCAGAGTACATAACTTCAGGCGGAGAGAAACTGAATCAATCCGAGCCAGAGTACATAACTTCAGGCGGAGAGAAACTGAATCTATATGTGCAAGAACACATACCCTCAGATGGAGAGAAACTGAATCAATCTGAACAAGAGGATATAACTTCAGGAGGAGAGAAACTGAATCAATCTGAGCCAGAGTATATAATTTCAGGCGGAGAGAAACTGAATCAATCCGAGACAGAGGATATAACTTCAGGCGGAGAGACAATGGATATATGTGAGCAAGAACATATACCCTCAGATGGAGAGAAAATGTATCAATCCGAGCCAGAGCATATACCTTCAAACAGAGAGAAACTGAATCAATCTGGACGCGAAAATATACCTTTAGGTGGAGAGAAAATGAATCAATCCGAGCCAGAGGATATAACTTCAGGCGGAGAGACACTGGATATATGTGAGCAAGAACATATACCCTCAGATGGAGAGAAAATGTATCAATCCGAGCCAGAGCATATACCTTCAAACAGAGAGAAACTAAATCAATCTGAACAAGAGTATATAACTTCAGGCGGAGAGAAACAGAACATAAATGCACAAGAACACATACCAACAAACGGAGAGAAAATGGATCAATCCGAGCCAGAGTACATAACTTCAGGCGGAGAGAAACTGAATCTATATGTGCAAGAACACATACCCTCAGATGGAGAGAAACTGAATCAATCTGAACAAGAGGATATAACTTCAGGCGGAGAGAAACTGAATCAATCCGAGCCAGAGTACATAACTTCAGGCGGAGAGAAACTGAATCTATATGTGCAAGAACACATACCCTCAGATGGAGAGAAACTGAATCAATCTGAACAAGAGTATATAACTTCAGGCGGAGAGAAACAGAACGTAAATGCACAAGAACACATACCAACAAACGGAGAGAAAATGGATCAATCCGAGCCAGAGTATATACCTTCAGGCGGAGAGAAACGGAATCAATCCGAGCAAGAAAATATACCTTCAGGCAGAGAGACACTGGATATATGTGAGCAAGAACATATACCCTCAGACAGAGAGAAAATGAATCAATCCGGTCCAGAGTATATACCTTCAGGTGGAGAGAAACTGAATCAGTCTGTGCAAGAGTGTATACCTTCAGGTGCAGAGAAACTGAATCAGTTTGAGCAAGAGTGTATACCTTCAGGTGCAGAGAAACTGAATCAGTCTGAGCAAGAGTGTATACCTTCAGGTGCAGAGAAACTGAATCAGTTTGAGCAAGAGTGTATACCTTCAGGTGCAGAGAAACTGAATCAGTTTGAGCAAGAGTGTATACCTTCAGGTGCAGAGAAACTGAATCAGTCTGAGCAAGAGTGTATACCTTCAGGTGCAGAGAAACTGAATCAGTTTGAGCAAGAGTGTATACCTTCAGGTGCAGAGAAACTGAATCAGTCTGAGCAAGAGTGTATACCTTCAGGTGCAGAGAAACTGAATCAGTCTGAGCAAGAGTGTATACCTTCAGGTGCAGAGAAACTGAATCAGTCTGAGCAAGAGTGTATACCTTCAGGTGCAGAGAAACTGAATCAGTCTGAGCAAGAGTGTATACCTTCAGGTGCAGAGAAACTGAATCAGTCTGAGCAAGAGTGTATACCTTCAGGTGCAGAGAAACTGAATCAGTCTGAGCAAGAGTGTATACCTTCAGGTGCAGAGAAACTGAATCAGTCTGAGCAAGAGTGTATACCTTCAGGTGCAGAGAAACTGAATCAGTCTGAGCAAGAGTGTATTTCCTCAAAGGTTATGTATTCGGTGCACTCTAGGATTCTAATGACATCTGATCACACATCTCTTAGAGAAGGTTCAGTAGAAATATCCAAAGAAGAATATTTGGCTCAAGGTAAGGTATTCAGTGGGGGACTGGGAACTGAAGCTGTACCAGACAAAATAGAAGGACAGGATGACCAGAGCCTTTATATGTCAACTCATGCAGACTTCACTGAAATCCATTCTATCTACAGCAGTTTAAACAGCAGGCCTGAGAGTCAAACCGACATGAACAACTTGGATATAGAAGAGTCCAACAGCACAGATGATGAGTCGCCAAATGCAAGCCAGTATTTGCAACCTGTCACCAAAGCAAATCTAACTGCAGATCAGGAAGACTTGTTAGATGTGGCAGTCTCTCACTATGAGGATTGCAATACTCTTATTGAACATTCTGCAGAAGAGGTCACTAGCTATCAGGCAAGTAATGAATGTCTTCAGACAGATGAATGGGAAGTCTTAGAAAGTCCAAACAAACACCTAGAATCTGGAGATCCTTTTGCAGGTCACAAGAGAGACTCGGAGAGATCATCCAAAACTGACAGCGAAGGCCGGGACCTCCACAGCTTCCTCAGCTCTGGTGTACACAACAACTTCTGGGGTTCCAATCTGGAGACAGGAGCCCCCTATCAACCGGATGAGCCATATGACCATGTGACCGAGCTACCCAATCAGAACCTAGCCTTGGCTAACAACCTATCCTGGGTGGATTTGGAGAATCCACAGGCAACTAATTGGAACACAAAGATGGACAGTGACACACCTAAAGCTTCCACCCTTGAAGAAGAGGACAAACAGATGCCCTCACAGGTGAAGCAGCTGGTTTGTAAAGATGTGGTAGAGGGTGTGAATGTTACTTCTGAAGGTTCTGAAGGTGGAGACTCCTGGTCATCTGGGGAAGAATAGGAACAATTTCAGCATGGTTTCTATAAAGGAGTAAAGTAGAAGTAACAAGTGTTACTGAGAGTGTAAAACTATTTACATTTTACAGGCTTTGAATTTGAGCATTGATTCACATTGATCCTCACAGTGGAAAGTAAATGAAACGATAATTTCATCCAAACATGAATGTACTATGTCACAGAATGTCATGACAATTCAGTGCTGTCCGGGATCCTTGGGATGTCCCTACCCTAAACCCTAACTATAACCATAATCCTTACCTACACCATTTAAAATGTCAACTTCAATGGGGTAGGGACGTCCCAAGGATGCGAGATAGCACAGACCGTCAAATATTTATGCTGTTTTCAAAAACCAAAAAGTTGTGCTTTGGTACACACCCTGCTGGCACTAACCACCAGTGTACCTACTCCATTTCAAGACATTGAGGGCCATTTTTTGTAAGTTTTACAAATTGATGAACAAAAGTAACTTAATTAAAAACCAAAGAAAGGACATTTGAAAGTCAAAGCATTCCGAACTGGCATTAATTGATAGTTGATTTGATTGCACTGATTGATTTCCTGACTCAGCCCCTGTCCTTCAATCAGAGCAAAAGTGAGAACCAAGGTATTTCACTGCACAAGACCTGGGAGCTTGTTTATTCTAGCAGCAACTGTTATCTTAACATCTTAAGTCCATTTGATAAGGACTCCAGCTGTGCCTTCAGAAAGTATTCATACCCCTTTAACTTACTCCATTGAATAGTGTTATTTATGATTATCATTTGATATTTCAACTCACACACACTACAAGCAGCAAATCAAATCAAATTGCATTAGTCACATGCGCCGAATACAACAGGTGTAGTAGACCCTACAGTGAAATGCTTACTTACGAGCCCCTAACCGACAGTGCCTGTTTAAAAAAATACAGATAAGAATAAGAGATAAAAGTAACAAGTAATTAAAGAGGAGCAGTAAAAAATAACAATATATACATGGGCGTGCCGGTACAGAGTCAATGTGCAGGGGCACCGGTTAGTTGAGGTAGCATGTACATGTAGGTAGAGTTATTAAAGTGATTGTGCATAGATGACAACAGAGAGTGGCGGTGGGGTGGAGAGGGGGGGGTGAATAGTCTGGGTAGCCATTTGTCTAGATGTTCAGCAGTGCATGGTTTGAAATCCCAGAAGAACAGTTTGCCTTCATTTTATTAAAGCGTTTCACAACACAGTGTCACAATGTATAACTAACATACAATGAAACAACATGGTGCCATATTAGTTATGCTTTGTTCACGATTACAGCAAAAATAAACTTGTGTTGTTCTTTGGCTAGTGTTCTCTCTGTAGAAATGCACGCAAAAAAAGCATACCTGGAAAAATAAAACAAATTGACAAATATGTTTATACATTTTATTTTTTGCTTAAGAACTGTGTAGGACTTATTTCATGATGCACGTTTGATATTTACTCTACATATTTACTCTACATATTTACTCTACATTGAAATATTTACAAAAAGCTTTTGAAAAATGAAGGGAGAAAAACAGAAATATAAACAAATAAACACACCACGGTCCATGTTTTTTGTTTGTTTATTTAACGTTTATTTAACTAAACAAGTCAGTTAAGAAACTGTCAGTTATTTTACAATGACAGTCTATGATCCAGGGCGTGTCTCTTCTGATAGGGTTCTGAGAATAATTATCCAGTGTCTGTTGAAATCTGGATGAAGCTCAGAGGAAAGTATACCCTTAGACCAGGCCAAGAAAACAGCTGGCTTCTCCCTCAGCATCGATCTGTTTCCTCTGTGTATTACATTAAAGTGAGTGAGACCCGGGGGCGGTGTGGGAGGTGAGATTTGGCACCATCCCAGCTTTACTGACCTCAAAGTAGGCTAGCTAACAAAGCCACACTGGGCCCTCTATAACAAACAACCATCCCATGGGAAGACCGAGGGATAAATGGGCAACAAGGAACAATGGATGACCTCCCCTCACCACCTCCTCTTCCCGCCTCACGGCCTTCTTTCCCCCTTTTTTTGTCATTCATTAGTCAGTCTTCAGAACAATGTTGGCTATTTTAGCTGCCGGTTGCCTGCTCACTGCCCAAGTCTGTGCAATGACTGATTGAATAAAGGGGGAAACCACAGCCATTCACAGAGAGAAAGGCTGGGTGCTGGAATGGCATTACGGCAGCTGTCTGGCATGCTCTTATTCTCTAATGTCTATGGCTCCCAGTCAGCCTTAGCTATGGCAATACAACTTTATATATTCCGTTCAGGGAATAAGAATATAGTAACTAGGTTATATAGGCACAAGATGATCTACAGTATATGAAATAACAATACATATAGAAAGAGATGTTGTGGATGGACAAGCTATGTCTATACCAGGAACACATGCCCAGTGCTATTAATAGAAGAATAGTTTCCTGACAAACAGCCAGGATGACCATATCTGATGCAAGAGGCTGAAAGTGCTTGGTCACTATGTCCGGCTGCGACCAGAGGCGCCATTTCAGCTGGGCCATTCTGGCTAACCCGGGGGGAGGGGCTCAGCTGCAGGGCTGGTGTGTGTATGTGGATTTGACACAGGAGGGATGGAAAAATATACCAGATCTCTACAGGGAGTGTGTTTGCTCTCCTTCGACAACCATCTGTCATCCATTATTCCCATTCTGTTGATTTACTCCATGTGACGGAAGACCTGTAAAATCAGACGGAGGAAGGGGTGGCTCCTTAGTTGGCCTTCCTTTTCTCTGTTCTAAAGTTTCAACTGACCCACCCCTTGCAAACAATGGGCTATAAGGAAAATAAATGTTATACGTGCCATGTTGTAAACAGAATATAACGATATATTCAATCAGTGCAACCTGATGCATATTCAGTATGTACTCGTTCTGTTAGACTCAAATAATTGTATGAATACATCACTAAGGACGAGTGCCACTTACCAAGGACAAACGACAAAGCACTTTAGACAGAGCCGCATCTGACAGGGTTTGGCTCCAGCTGCTATCTCACAACCACATCAGCTGCTCCAAAGAATGTGTGAATCATTCTCACATAAAAAGGTCCCCTTATGATGAGATAAGGTCATGTCTGGCAATCAGCAACTGGGTAACAGAAATAATCACACATGTCCAGCCAATGACCTTGATTGCAATAGTGGAGCCACACCCTGGCTCATCGCTGGCCACGCGACACACACACACACAACGTAGCTTGCTCTCCGTAAATAGTGATAAAAGGATGATATATACGCAGGTTGGCGTTTATTGTCATGAGTCTTGTCCTGGAGGCAGAACTGAAAGTCAAAATTGGCTAAATTGTAATAATTAATGAAAACAACAATGATATTTTTGGTCTTCATTTAAGGTTAGGCATTAGGGTTAGCCGTGTGGTTAAGGTTAAGTTTCAAATCAGATTGTATTACTTTGTGGCTGCGCCAGCTAGTGACCACTCTGCAGAGCTGCCTCCAGAATAAGATTCATGACAAAAAACGCTAACCTGCGAGGTATACTGCCACAGACTGAGTGGTCTGGATTATACATGATTATTAGTTGGCCATTGCCACTGGAGACAGAAGTGTGTGTCTGAGACATGTGCTCATGGGCCACACAGGACAGAACAGCTGCCACTTCCAGCTGACACTATGGTCAACTGTCTGGAGGAGGGGAAATTACACCCCCCACCACATCGCTCCAATCCTCGTCTCGTTACTTCATCTCTCTCATTCAGAAAATTGGGACTAAACAGGGTCTTATTTATGAACTATTTGTTTACTGTGCAATTTAAATGTCCAATGATACATTTAGAAACTGAAATCTTGCTCTTCTTTAAATAAGTAGAGATTATGTCAGTGGAAAAGTTATCATGCAGTGAATAGATGCCTCAATGCAACATTTCTCCATTAGAACTCTCCCAAGTCTCTCCTTCCAAGATCATTCGACTTTCTCTTTCCCTCCCATGACAGTTATGATTTAGAAACATAAGAATTTTATATCAACATTAGTTTTATTTGTATTTATCTTAGTTATGTCATTCAAATACCGTGGCATAGTGTCTCACATAACATGCAGTTTAAGTCAATTAAGTTTATCACTTTGCTTGCGAAAAATGGAATGCTTTAAATGTGACTCGAAATAGTAAATTATTTCTAGAAACATTTCCATTTCATAAAACTAAGAAAAACCAGAACAAATTTGGTTTAGGTATAGGCTTAAAATAATTCAGTAGATCTGAACACGTGATAATGATGCCCAAAGCATTACCAGCACATGTGATGACATCTTATGGTGAAAATACATCATTCCACTTCACAGATCTCTGGCAGTTAATAAACTACTCTCTCAACAGTCCCATATTTTCTGTCACTTACCAAACATAGCTGATAAATCACGTTTCAGAAAACGTTTTTCAGAAAACAAGTTTGTATTGATAAATGATCATATGTTTTGATGTTGAACAACACAAATGCACATTCTAATGTAAATCATAATAACAAACCAAACCTTTTTGTAGGTCAACTTGTCTATTTAATATATAAAATACCATAAAACATACGCAAAAAGGGGAGGGTAAGAAGGGACAAATGGATACTTTGGTACAATAACAAACACTTTTTGTAAAAGCAGTATAGAATTTGTAATAACATCAGTGCATACTTTATTTATGAAAATATACACAAATTGTATATCATTCTCCAAAAACAACAAAAAAGTTCATTTTGTTTACAACAAAAAGCAGACTAGCCGAACACAATATATTAGCTATAATTGTACTTTTTTCTTCAATGTCTATTTTTATTTCTGTGTGATGTATATTCTTATTAATATTACATTTCATATGCATTTCCTATAATAGGATTCATTCTTTGTTTGTGTTATGCCCATGCATTGACATCTTTGTGTCTGGTCAGAAATAAATTAAATGTGTCTTGTCCTCACTTTACTATCTGTAGACTAAGTTTTGTACATTTGACAAAAAATTGCAGCATTGAACTGGTTATTATATTAAACTTGTTTACCACCTTTCATGATCTCACATGTACTAATATTACTACAGACGTTTTGTTTTACGTCATAAATCGTGCAATTGTAGTACACCCTTTGAAGAAAAAACTAAATGAAAAATGAAAACAAAACAAAAATATATTTATATATAATAAAATAAAATTCAAATAAAACAAGATTCCTAACCTACACAAAACCGCAAAAAATAAAATTGCCTTTTCTATATCATCATTACAATTACCATCGATGGTCACAATAATGATAATATTAACAGTAATAATAGCAATTATCAGAGAACAGTTATAATAAAAACAGACAATAGAACTGTCACCAGCACAAATTAACACTGGAAAGTGAGATTCTCTAAACATCATTCATTATATATGGGGAATATGGGGGCGCAGGTTAACTATTGTCATGACGATTGTCTTTTCATTTGTGATTACAGTGACCCTTAGTGTTGTTCTGGGATAATGTCAGGGCTTTATACAACACCTCGATTGGCCAGCGTCCATAGTACTAACCAACCCCATCGTCTGCTTCCGCTAGTCACCATTTAGTCTAGGTATGAAACATCGCTTCATGGCATGTGGCCCTATTCAAGACATGGCTACCATTATTATTAAAAAACTAAAAAAACATCAGGGTCAACGTTTTGTTCAAAGCTCAGGACACAACAGTCTTACAGTCTAAGGGTGTGTGAATATACCGGCAGGCGTGATCACTCTCTCTCTCTGCCATCCACCTCTAGACGATCGTCTAGACTCCTGACGAGTCAGGCTGCACAATCCCTACGGCAACAACTACAACGACATAAAACGACAAAGAGCCAATGGAAGGTCATTTGAACATGTTCTGGACGGAGTTCAGAGTATATGCGAGTATGGTGTTTGAGTGTGTTGAGCAATGAGGCGTTTTGGCAAAAAATTGATAGTGGCAGGGGTCAAATGAGCATGAGATGGACTTGTCTTAAATCACTGGTAGGGAGCGGTCGAGTTTACACTACGGTTCAATGAGTGAAATGCTGTAATGAATTCATGTGGCCAGGGAACTCTCCTCTAACAGAAAGCACAGGGGATACTTGTCTGGCTAATGTGTGAAAATGTGTTTGTGTGTGAGTTGAATGATTTTGACGTGCCTGAGGACATGCAGACATGACTGTCCCTTTCTGGAGGACACCTGGCTTTTAAAGAGAGGGGGCATTTTGGGGGCTTGGGGGGAGGAAGGGGTTAAAGTGCGCTCCATCAGAGTACTAACCACTGCTCACTCAAACAGTCCAATCCACTGCTACTTCCTTTTCTATCCCTCTAGCACCCTCACCTGGCTTTGCAACCTAGTACACTTATGTACACACATAAATAGAAAGACCCGATCCACTGAGAATCAACACATTAGCTTTTAGGGATATCCTGCTGAACATATGTGAACATATATTTCTATATACAATCCCTGTCATCTATCGTTTTCTCTGCATCGTATGCAGTTCATCACTTACTCTCAAAATCTGCTATCGCTGCTGTTTAAATATATATTTATATGCTCTATATGTTTACCCTCAAAAAACAATGTCCCTGCTATACAAAAGCCATACACAAGGAAACAGAAGAAATTGTTTATATACACAGTTCTTCACTTTTTCTCCCAGTTTACATCTCCTATTCAGAGCCTTCTGAAACACAGGCATTGTTTAACAAAAATATTTTTGTGTGAGTGTGGATGGATTTGAGCTTGGTGAAAATCGAAAAGTCAAGAAGGTAGTAAAAAAACAACAAAAAAAACACAAAAAGAGCATTTGAAATAAATATCACAGAACAGGAAACACACACAGCATCTGAAGTTGATCGGTAGGTATCTATAGCATGTGTCATAGAGCTAGTGCAGCCCTTCCCTGATAAAACAGTATTTGACCTAGATAAGGTATCGATGTTTCAGATTAAATACCTGGCTAAAACTAAACAAAACAAGGATCGTCCACTTTAGAAGAGTAAATCCTGTCTTATAAAATGGATAGCTAATCAGATTGACTCAGTGAATGTTGGGTTCTCAAATCTAAAACAGAAATGTTAATAGAAATTTAAAGATGGTTGATGGACAACAGTCAGACAGAGAGAGGACGCAATATATTTAAAAAAAGTTCAAATCTCATTCACCAATCTCATACCTTTTACAAAAACACCAAAAGCTGGATATAACAGTGCCACTGGGCAGATACAAAGAAGTGGATTCATTTTGGTTGGTTCTACTGTTTCTCAACAGAGCAGTGCAGCTGGACTAAAGACCTACTGTGGATAAAAGACAGGAGGATACCAGGTGTGTATTATGTGATGTAGAGGGTGAAGAGAAAACCCAGCAATGTCATTAGTCAGTCAATAGTCAGTCAGTTTTGTAGCTGCTCTCTGTCCCTTCAAAACGAAAAGGAGACCGAGCCTGCTTGATCAAAAGAGAACTCATTCATTCCAATCCTTATACTATTTTGACATGTAATCCCTGGTTCGGTAACTCTGCCCCTATAGAGGGTGTTTGTGTGAGAGTGTGTGTGTGTGTGTGTGTAGTACAATATAGTGTAAAACAGTATGCAGCTTGTGTGTCAACACATACATTTGTGAGAGAAAGAGTGTGTGCAAGAGTATAAGAGCATGCGCAAATGGGCGTGTCCGGTGCATGTGTGTGTGTTTGTGTGTTGTGGAGGCATGGGTGTGAGGTCAGCATTTACTGTACATACGGTAAAAGGGTGTGGGATGGGGCATCTCTCCCCTTCACTCTCTTGTTCTACACATCTATGTGACCCAGGTGTCCAGTCTCATTCTTTTCACGTTGGCCCCCTCCTGCTCCTGCTGCTCCTGAGTGGACGAGGGCCTCAGGAGCCCCATGGCCGAGGAGGCCCCTCCCTGGTGGTGGAAGTCCTGGGCCTGCCCCTGGGCCCCATTGTCTCGGTCACCCTCGTAGGAGCTGCCGTTGCTGCTCAGGCTGCCGACGGGTGAGCGGCCCTGCAGGGTGGACGGCTCCAGGCGCAGGGCCCCTGGGTACTGGCCTGACATAGGGGCCCCTGTGATTGTCACTAGGCCCCCTCCTCCGCCACCCCCAGCTGTTGAGCATGGGGTGCTGCGGTCGCGGTTGGGCGACACGGGCTCCGACTTGATGCTGATGTTGGGGTTGGTGTTAATCGTCAGCATGGTGCCCTGAGGTAAGTGGCCCACCGGCCTGGAGGGACCGAGAAAAGAGAGAGAAATGGTGAGACGTGTGCTGACATCTGCTGGTCAGCCAGGGTAACTGCAACACTACTTACAAACACACATATCAACATCACCACGAACATCACTTTAAATACAGGATCCCAGAGAGGGACCTGCTAACCAGCACACAGTGTTGTAAGCTCTGATAGAACATAGAGTCAACACCTCCACACAATAGGTGGAGGGGGGAGGGGGTGGGGAGGATCCTAGATGACAAATGTGTCAGCAAATTGAGTAGCGGAAAAACAAACAGAACCTTGCAGAGAGAAAGAATGTAATTGTTTATGGGAGTGGTAGATAAGTGTCCCTTTTATGAACCGCGTAGGTCTTCAATTCTATGTGCCGTGCTCTGTGATCCACCCTACTCTTCATACACACCCTGAGCTGACAGCTCATGTTTTGGCTAATTGTTAACGACAGGTAATGTTTCACTGCTAAATGTTTTAGGGAACACTGTGTCATGACGTAGCTTTTAAAAGGGACTATAGGTTGATGGACTGAGGTTAGACACACGAACAGAGGCGCAAACAGACTGGATGAAAAGGCCACACGGAAGTGCACGGTCCACAAGCCATGCAGACGGACTATGGATTCCGAAAGACCACTCCCATGCCTTGTGCCATGTGTCCACAGTCACTCATCTTTAGCATTTAGTATCTCATGCAATTGTACCCAGACATCTCCAACTTCACACCCCGCCAACAAGTCCCATCTGTAAATTCACACAGCCCTCAGCACCCTCCCCCTCTCTCCCACACCACTCCCCAGCACCCTCTCCCTCTCTCCCACACCACTCCCCAGCACCCTCTCCCTCTCTCCCACACCACTCCCCAGCACCCTCTCCCTCTCTCCCACACCACTCCCACACCCTCCCCCTCTCTCCCACCCCTCCCCAGCACCCTCTCCCTCTCTCCCACACCACTCCCCAGCACCCTCCCCCTCTCCCACACCACTCCCCAGCACCCTCCCCCTCTCCCACACCACTTCCCAGCACCCTATCCCACACCACTCCCCAGCAGCACTCTCCCTCTCTCCCACACCACTCCCCAGCACCCTCCCCTCTCTCCCACACCACTCCCCCTTTCTCCCACACCACTCCCCAGCACCCTCCCCCTCTCTCCCACACCACCCCCCAGCACCCTCCCCCTCTCTCCCACACCACTCCCCAGCACCCTCCCCCTCTTTCCCACACCATTTTAGGGGACCAAAAGTAATGGCACAAATAAGAATAGAATGTATTTCTAAACATTCCTACATTCATGTGAATGCTGCCATGATTACGGATAGTCCTGAATGAATCGTGAATAATGATGAGTGTGAAAGTTACAAATAGCATATCCCCAAGACATGCATTTTTCGCAGGGTATGATATTTGTGTCTGTAACTTTCTCAGTGATCATTATTCATGATTAATTCAAAATTAACCATAATCATAGTAGCATCCCCATTAATGTAGAAGTGTTTAGAAATGTATTCTATTCTTATTTACACTAAAAGTGACTCCAAAATGATTGGTCACAAAATAAGGTGAAACAACAAAAACAGTGATGTAATCATTGCGTGCTGGGAATATGGGACCAAATACTAAACTTTTGACTTCTTTAATACACATAAGTGTATTTGTCCCAATACTTTTGGTCCCATAAAATGGTAGGACTATGTACAAAAAGTGCTGTCATTTTTAAACGGTTCACCAGATATGGATGAAAATGCCCTCAAATTAAAGCTGACAGTCTGCATTTTGTCATTGTATCATTTCAAATCCAAATTGCTGGAGTAAAGAGCCAAAACAACAAACAAAATAAATCACTGTTCAAATACTTTTTTTCCTCACTGTACATAACACAGGTAAATCATGTTTTTGACTGCACTGGGCCTTTAAGCTAGTGTACTTATAGGGCACAATGACCCATTCATATTATTTTATATATGTGCACACTCACTCCCTAAACCCTTGACTGTGTTACTCTGCCTCTATGTACCACTTTATCAAGTGTAAGCCCGGCATTATGGACTTGTACAGGTAGATGGATTATAGTGTCACAAGGGTCCTGTTGCTATGGAGAATAATACGGTTAGAGTCAGCAGGCTGGTGACAGTGATGAAGGCTCGCTCAGAGCGCTAACACAGCTGGCGCAGTCAGAAGCACACGTTTACAGTACAGTACAGTATAGCGCCATTTCCCAAAACCTGGTCCAGAAGGACCATTGTGTGCACAGTTTTCACATTAAACCAATCTCTCAATAAATGAGCTTAAACTGAGTTGATAGTGAGTTGCATGGATGATTATTACCAGTAGCTTCTGTTGAATAATTATTGGATCTGGTTTTAAATGAAAACCAGCATGCATGGGGGTCCTCAAATACCAGGTTTGGGAAACAGTGCCATGCTGTGTGGCTAGTTATACACTGAAGATAGAAGAGGCTGGTGGGAGGAGCTATGGGACGATGGGCTCATTGTAATGGCTGGAATGGAATGAATGGAACAGTATCAAACATGTCAAACATTTGGAAACCACATGTTAAGCTCTGTTCCATTTATTCCATTCCACCCATTACAATGACCCATCCTCCTATAGCTCATCCCACCAGTCTCCTCTGACTGAGGAGATATACAGTACCAGCAGAGACCCTCTTCCCTGCCAAATAGCAAGTTTGATTGAGAGGCCATGCTGTAAAGGGAGGGTAAACAAGAAAGTTTGAGAAACTAACACAGGGAGGGTGGTTCAGAAACCTGCTCTCCATTAATGTACATAACAGACTTGGCAGAGTTAGAAAATACTTATTATAAACATGACTAAATCACTCTACATTCAAACATTGGGTATTCATTTTCTAAATAAAATGTAATTATAGACTCATCATTTTGAATTTATTGACCAAGACATCAATGTAGTCCCTAAATAAATGTTATTTTATCAATTCTATTATTTTTTCCTTTCCTGCAATGTAGGGTAATCAAGCTGGAGTGGATGTGTTGACACGATTATTCCCTATCCTGTCGCCTGTGCAAACAAACAACTATTCCTTGAGGAGAAAGGAGCTTTCTCTGAACGAAATAGGATATTATGTGCACAGCACACAAATCAGCAGTGTGTACACAACAACTATTCATTTCTGTGTACATTGTAAAACATGCGTAAGGTAGAGACACAGAGTCAGACAGACAGACAGACAGACAGACAGACAGACAGACAGACAGACAGACAGACAGACAGACAGACAGACAGACAGACAGACAGTGATATTGAAAGGAAGAGACAGACAGAGAGTGAGTTAAGTGATAGACAGATAGCAACATACTGAGGTACCGAGTTGTGTGTGTGTGTGCACCATTTCACCAATGCAAAAGGACATGTCCTTAATGCAAGGACAGACAGAAACAGACAGACCATGTTCCCTAAACAGGAAGCATTTCTCCAAAACCCCTTAAACCTCCTCAACTCAGACCCTTTCTCTCCTGAATGCATCAGCTGGGTTCCTCAAACACAGAGACCAACTCATCCTGCAAGGCTGAAGGCACCAATTGACGTGTGGAAAACGATTCAATAAACAAGTCACCGTGGGAAGGCTAACGGGACGCCCTTGACACAGCATTAACATTTAGATTGGTGTGCTAGTCAACAGGTGCACGCTAGTTGCAGTGAGTCTTTAAAGGAGGCTCTGGAATGATTGGCCACTCAGTGCAAGAGAAGGAAGTGGAGAAAAAAAAGCTGGCAGAAATCATTTCCCCCCTCACTTCCCACGGCGAGTAACCAGGGCTGACAGGGAACGCAAGGTTTGCAGTGAAAAACCGTCAATCGCCTTTGATTGGAAGTGTCTGCTCACTGCAGCTACTGTGCAAGGGAATAAATAACAAAAACAGTGGGACTGTACGTATAGCCTATGTAATCAAACGCTTGTGTGAGAGAACAAATCGTGGGTGGAACGTGCTCTTCAGGGCAAAATGAGAACGGTTTGATCAAATGCCTTACTTTGAAGCAGCAGTTTCACTGATCATATGAAGTACGGATGAGTGAAATCTGACTATTGATCTTACTATCAGGCCATCCAGGTGAGAGAGATGAATAGACCTGTGCTTCAAGACAAAAAAGGAGGACTACACTACTCATTCTTGGTGTGTGTCAATGCAGTCCTGTGAGTCTGACGCACACAGCGTTGGGCGGCTGCCATATTTCTCTCTTTGGTTTCAACACTCAGAAACAAGCCTCAGAAACAAGATATAAAAGAAAGAGGAAAGACGCAGATCCGGGTTCTATACATGGCTGTGTCGCAGCCGGCCGCAACCGGGAGACCCATGAAGCAGCGTACAATTGGCCCAGTGTCCTCCAGGTTAGAGGTGGGTTTGGCCGGCTGGGATGTCCTTGTCCCATCGTACTCTAACGACTCCTGTGGTAGGCCGGGCGCATGCACGCTGACACGGTCGCCAAGGTGTATGGTGTTTCCTGCGATACATTGGTGCGACTGGCTTCCGGGTTTATCGAACAGTGTGTCAAGAAGCACACTTGTGTTTCAGAGGACGCACGGTTCTCGACATTCGCCTCTCCCGAGTCCGTACGGGAGTTGCAGCGATAGGACAAGACTAACTACCAATTGGATGTCATGAAATAGGGGGGAAAAGAATAATATATAAATAATGTTTTACAGTGTAAGTGTACATGAAATCTAAACTGTTATACCTTCATTATGTTCTTATGAATTGAACCCAACCTGAGAGCCGCACAAACTTAATTTGATACGACAAACAGTAAATGCATGATGATAACCACACATGTAGCACTAGATGCTAATTCCTTCACCTCAGGTTAGCAGCGAAATTGGAGATGCAGTTAGCCATCTCCCCGTTCTGTTTCTCTGCGCCCCACATGCTGTGGACAAGGGGGAGAACAAACAGGCGGTTACATACAGCTACCTCGCGGCTAGCCTAGCCGCCAGAATTTAGCGCTAACAATGCTAATAACGAGACAAAGCTGAGAGGATCACTAGCTAGCATTAGCCTACAGCAGGTGGTCATTCCAGCCATTACAATGAGCCTGTCCTCCTATAGCTCCTCCCACCAGCCTCCTCTGATGCATACTATACTATAGCAAGTGGATACCAGTGACGGTCTGAGGTGTTCAGTTTGGGTCGCAGTTTATTGTAGCTAGTAACCATGCTATGCTTCCCTCGAGGAAAAATGCTTAATTTCATGTCAAATGCCAATGATGCACGGCTTTAGTAACTCAGACTTGCTGATGGAATTGTGTGCAGACAGTAAGTGCATGTGTGTTTACGGGTCTATGGGCTAAAGAACAGGTAAGTACAGAGGGATAGTCTGTATGGCATGGGAGAGAAGTTACTACTCAATGATTGGTCACATAGTATGGGGAAAGTTTTGGGTTAATTCCCTTGAACTAAAACTCGTGAATTGAGAGCAACGCAGATATCGGTTTAGGGCAGGGGTATTCAAACTTTTTCAGTGGGGACTCAATTTTTTCAGCTTTAATTTCTGGGGACCCCATTTTCCCCCAATCTCAACCCAAATCTAACAACACAATGTTAAAATCAAAGGACACAACCACCAATGAATTGCATTTTCTGCTCTTATTAAAATGAAAAGAAACCAATAAATACATTTACTTAATAATTGTTTTTGTATATTGTTCCATACAATAATCTGTATTCTTAATTGTATTATTATTATTAAAAATATGGGGGGACCCACTAGGGGTCGCGACCCCAACTTTGAATGCCACTGGTTTAGGATGCAGCTAGCTACACTTATACAATAGGGTGACCGGGGAAGTGTACTTACACCAAATTACTGAGTGACGCCAAGCTGATCTGTTGTTGTTGGTGTTGCTGCTGCTGTTGTTGTTGTTGTTGTTGCTGCTGCTGTTGTTGTTGCTGCTGCTGGGATACTGCTGGTTGCTGTTGCCAGGTGGACATGTTGCTAGGCAGCAACCCTGATGGTGTGAATGTCTGGAGCGCTGTGAGATCTGCACTTGTCAGCTGGTACTCTGAGATGGAGGGAGGGGGAGGGAGGGAGGGAGAGAGAGATGGAGAGAGAAGGAGAAATACTCACATTGATCAAAGTGAATATGCACACGATTCACTTTAGTGGTAAATTGTGTTATTTTCTGCCTTTGCCAATTTGGGTAATTACAGAGCAGACTGACAAAAAGAGAATAACTGAAGAAACTAATCAAAAGTATTCACCCTTGTGTTTCTGTCATCCACTGGCCCTAATACACTTGCTTTAAGACATACTACAGACATTCAGTGTGTGTCCATTTAAGACATACTACAGACATTCAGTGTGTGTCCAATTCCAATATTCTGCAAGCTTTGCCCGTGAGCAGCGAGTACCCTTTTCCTCTTTTACTCACCAGTGTTGTAGGCCGTCTGCATGGCGGAGAAGGGGGCTAGGAGACTGGGCGTCGCCACGGAAATCACTGGCGTGGACAGGTTCCCTTGTGAACCGCCTAACCTCTGAGCATTCTGGGAAGACAGAGGACACAGGAAAGACGCTTGAACATCAGGACGCAGGAAGTAAAGACTTATTTTAAACCAGAAGGTTTGTGCCCACGCAGTACCATGACATTCGCTAACAGTATCAAATAGAAACGAAGGTGGGGACATCCTGGCCTGTACGGTTCATGGCCTGTACGGACTTCTCTATGACACGGAAACACCAATATTCACGGCCACGTGAACGAACAGTTGGTGGAGGTGTTCGGAAGTGTTCCACTCAAATGGAGAATCATGCGGATTGCTTGAGAGGCATGCATCGGGCAGAACAACCAGAGTGAGCGACAAAGTGATTGTGTGTGTGTTGGTGCGTGGTGATAAGTGTGTGAGTCGGGGCTCAGACTCTCCAGGGGTGGAGGTCATTGTGCCATTGGTGTCACCTTGTAAACAGTTTGTCCTAGTCAATGGATACACACACTCCAGAGAGTACTGTAGTCTATACACAATGACCTTCTGTCCATCCCAACATGGATTACACCCACATGGAGTTGACCCATGCACATGCCAAAATACATACAATGCATTCACAGAGAGCTTTACCTCCATTTTGGATTTACCACACGTAGTATGCATACACACTATTCTGTAACCTTCAGTACCAGTCAAAAGTTTGGACATACCTACTCATTCAAGGGTTTATTTTTTACTACTTTCTACATTGTAAAATAATAGTGAATACATCAGAACTATTAAATAACACCAATGGAAGTATGTAGTGAGCAAAAAAGTTTTAAACAAATCTAAATATATTTGAGATTATTCAAAGCAGCCCTTTGCCTTGATGACAGCTTTGCACACTCTTGGCATTCTCTCAACCAGCTTTATGATGTAGTTAGCTGGAATGCATTTCAATTAACAGGTGTGCCTTGTTATATTATATTTATATATAAATATATTTTGATTTGTTTAATACTTTTTTGGTAACTACATGATTCCATGTGCTATTTTATAGTTTTGATGCCTTCATTATTATTCTACAATGTAGAAAATAGTAAAAATAAAGACAAACCATGGAATGAGTAGGTGTCCAAACTTTTGACTGGTACTGTACATTGTACTGTGCTCTTATTCGACTGATACTACACTGTAAATACTGTATACTATTATCTACTAATATACAGTGCCTTGCGAAAGTATTCGGCCCCCTTGAACTTTGCGACCTTTTGCCACATTTCAGGCTTCAAACATAAAGATATAAAACTGTATTTTTTTGTGAAGAATCAACAACAAGTGGGACACAATCATGAAGTGGAATGACATTTATTGGATATTTCAAACCTTTTTAACAAATCAAAAACTGAAAAATTGGGCGTGCAAAATTATTCAGCCCCCTTAAGTTAATACTTTGTAGCGCCACCTTTTGCTGCGATTACAGCTGTAAGTCGCTTGGGATATGTCTCTATCAGTTTTGCACATCGAGAGACTGACATTTTTTCCCATTCCTTCTTGCAAAACAGCTCGAGCTCAGTGAGGTTGGATGGAGAGCATTTGTGAACAGCAGTTTTCAGTTCTTTCCACAGATTCTCGATTGGATTCAGGTCTGGACTTTGACTTGGCCATTTTAACACCTGGATATGTTAATTTTTGAACCATTCCATTGTAGATTTTGCTTTATGTTTTGGATCATTGTCTGGTTGGAAGACAAATCTCCGTCCCAGTCTCAGGTCTTTTGCAGACTCCATCATGTTTTCTTCCAGAATGGTCCTGTATTTGGCTCCATCCATCTTCCCATCAATTTTAACCGTCTTCCCTGTCCCTGCTGAAGAAAAGCAGGCCCAAACCATGATGCTGCCACCACCATGTTTGACAGTGGGGATGGTGTGTTCAGGGTGATGAGCTGTGTTGCTTTTATGCCAAACATAACGTTTTGCATTGTTGCCAAAAAGTTCAATTATGGTTTCATCTGACCAGAGCACCTTATTCCACATGTTTGGTGTGTCTCCCAGGTGGCTTGTGGCAAACTTTAAACGACACTTTTTATGGATATCTTTAAGAAATGGCTTTCTTCTTGCCACTTCCATAAAGGCCAGATTTGTGCAATATACGACTGATTGTTGTCCTATGGACAGAGTCTCCCACCTTAGCTGTAGATCTCTGCAGTTCATCCAGAGTGATCATGGGCCTCTTGGCTGCATCTCTGATCAGTCTTCTCCTCTATGAGCTGAAAGATTAGAGGGACGGCCAGGTCTTGATAGATTTGCAGTGGTCTGATACTCCTTCCATTTCAATACTATCGCTTGCACAGTGCTCCTTGGGATGTTTAAAGCTTGGGAAATCTTTTTGTATCCAAATCCGGCTTTAAACTTCTTCACAACAGTATCTCGGACCTCACTGGTGTGTTCCTTGTTCTTCATGCTTTTAATGGACCTCTGAGACTATCACAGTGCAGGTGCATTTATACGGAGACTTGATTACACACAGGTGGATTGTATTTAACATCATTAGTCATTTAGGTCAACATTGGATCATTCAGAGATCCTCACTGAACTTCTGGAGAGAGTTTGCTGCACTGAAAGTAAAGGGGCTGAATAATTTTGCACGCCCAATTTTTCAGTTTTTGATTTGTTAAAAAAGTTTGAAATATCCAATAAATGTCGTTCCACTTCATGATTGTGTCCCACTTGTTGTTGATTCTTCACAAAAAAATACAGTTTTATATCTTTATGTTTGAAGCCTGAAATGTGGCAAAAGGTCGCAAAGTTCAAGGGGGCTGAATACTTTCGCAAGGCACTGTACCAGTACGACAGTATACCAGTATGACACTCATGCCTGTGAGACCACAGTGTTGACACAGCAACCACAGTCAAGTCTAGGAGTTTCTATTCACCTCACTCACCAACTCCAGCTCCTCATCGGTCTGCATGGGGCAGTAGGACAGAGAACACGGGTTACAGCTCTGTACTAACCTGCTGATCTAGGATCAGCCCCCATTCCTAATCTTAACCATTGGGCTCATTAAGGGGAAATGCAAAACTGAACTCAGATCAGCTTCTGGGGGGATATTTCATCACACACTCACAAAAATATCTATTTCAGAACGGCAATGATGAGATGCATGGATGCATTTTGAAGTCAATCCTTCTTTAGCACAGTCTAAAGCCACACTCAGTGCGTGCCAAAATCAACCTTTGAATTTAATCTTATTATAATTGCTGTCCTATTAATTGTTCAATTGCTTTATAAACTAATAATGACTCAGCATCTGTTTTGTAGAAAAATGTGAGCTTCTGAGTGACACCACTCTGAGAAACTAAACTTTATTACTGTAGACATCCCAACCTCCTAAAATGTGTTGAGTTACAAGACACAATAATAAATAAATACCTCTATTTCAACCGTTTACAAATCAAACAGCATACGCTTCATTTTGGTATTAAATGTTTATCTCAGAAGGAATAGAGATTCATAAAGATTCAGCAGCCCATTGTTTTGTGACTGGCGGGACACCAATGAAGCATTTATCAATGTGAGAAAACAACACTCAGTTTGGGCCAGTAGGGCTCCCGTAGTGAATCTCTCTGTGGCTCACCAGCTGCATCAGGCTCTTGCCGCTCTGGGAGGTGATGACCCGGAGATCAGGCTTGCGGCTGTTCACCATCTGAGGGCTGGGCGGAGGTGGAGACTTGGCCAGGACTACTTTCCCCAGGCTGTTGCCGTTGGAGACGGAGAGGAGGCCGGGGGAGGCCCTGGCACTGATGTAGCCGTTCGCTGGTTGAGAGGGAGACGGAGAGGAGATATTAACATGGTGTTAAGGAATGGAAGGAGTGTTTGTATGGTGTGTGTATGCCTATCACTTACTGTAGGACAACTGTAACGCTGTGAATATTAGTATGAATCTGTAAACATTACTCGTTTGACCCTTTCACGCATTACACTGTAACACTACTGACAAAACCTCATAGCTTTTCACTACAGGAGCAATGTCATTCCTATGTCAACCCTACGGCATCCCTATGTCAACATTCAGACAGTCCCCTTCAGATTACGCCATGTGACACATCCCTAAGAGAAACAACCTTTTGTTATTACTCAAGACATACCAACCTCCTAATGGGTTGTCTCATAAGACACAATAAAATAAAAAAAAACTCAAATATTTTAATTAGTTCACAATTCAAACAGCGTATGCTTCGTTTTGGTTTCACTCATTATGAAGGTCTAGCCATCGAACGGCTCAATGGTGAGCAGTGTTAATCTGGGACAGCATCAAGCTACTCAGACAACAGCATTCCTTCTTGCCATAGGACAGACCCTCAGCCTGATTTCCCCTTACTTGGTTAAAAGGAGCCGTTGACTCAAAGAAAGACAGGCTCACTGTGTGGATAGGGGAGCGGGGGACTTTCCCAGCACTGTCAGGAACACAACCAGGCAAACACAGACAGTAGACACACACAGACCGAGAGAGAGAGAAACAGAGAGAGAGAGAGAGAGAGAAACAGAGAGAGAGAGAGAGAGAGAGACAGAGAGAGAGAGAGAAACAGAGAGAGAGAGAGATACAAAGAGACATGCACACATACTGTGAGCAGGCATACAGTCAGATGCACAACTACACACGCTCACACACTCCCTAGAGCTGGGCAGGGTTCTGCGATAGCAGATAAAAGTTGCTCCATGACGTGTCCCAGATGCTACCAGCATGTGACACCGTTTCATCTCAGTCACACATACTTCAGTTCAGACACACACACACACACACACACACACACACACACACACACACACACACACACACACACACACACACACACACACACACACACACACACACACACACACACACACACACACACACACACACACACACACACACGGACGAGAGGCAAGGAGAGAATAATGTTTGCTCCAGACTCATTTGTGTCAGCAGTATCAATAACACACTACTTCCATCAAACATACAAATGCGTAACAGTTACCATAATTTTGCTCGCGCCATTCATAACTGGATAGAGGACTCTGGGCAGCCAGTGAAGGTTACTTTATACCGAGGTGTTTTGGGATGGGAATATGTGAATTCACGTGAGTGTGAGCCACAGCCGAGGCAAAAGTGGAACAGGGCGATGGTGGATTTTTGAGTTGTACCTGACCTAGCAGACAGACACTCGCTCAGTCCTTCCTCTAAGAAACTGGACGCTCACTCATCTACCCCAGCAACAGAGGGAGATGAAGGAGGAGAAAGAACATGTGTTAGTCAGATGTTGGCCCCAGGCCCTGGGCTCTTTGAACAACAGGGCTCTAGTGTGTAAGAATTCACACTCATTATGTGCCTGTGTGAATGCTTATCAATGCATGTGTTTGTGTAAGTACATGTTCATGTATGTGTTTATGTGTTGTATGTATGCATGCATCAACATATGCGTTTTAGTGTATACCTGTGAGTGTGTGTGTGTGTACTCGCTCTCCCAGGCTCTACTCCTATTACCCAGTGCCGGGCGTGGGAATCTCAGGAATGTCGGGTGACGTCAATGGTGACATTCCCTGAGCCCAGAGCCTGGGTCTGTGTTCAACAGCTGAGAACGACAGAGCGAGGGGGAGGAGAATTTGGAGGGAGGAGGGGGAAGAGAGAGAGAGTCAGCGGGCTAGCAGGGTGAGTCACTTGAGCTGCGTCTTGGGACCACCGCACTGTTTACTCCACTGGAGGGTTACTGAGACAACTTCGGTTTAGAGAGAGAAAGGCATTGTAACTACTGTGGTCCCTGTTCCATGACTTTGTGACTTGGGTCTGATTCTGAAACTTGAGATAGGATTGTGTAACTCATTGTCGTACGAGTCTTTCATTGATATCAATGTGAAAGCTGAATCTATGCTCACAAAATCTAGGTTAAGATTTGTTGCTTAGTGCCTTAATCACAAATAGAAAAACATATTCTGCTCTAGACAATAATACAGCCATTCATTTTTGGGGAAGATGTTGTAGCACAATATCTGATAATATTGTAATCTACCGATGACTGCATGCCTTGAGCAATTAGATTAGAAGTGAGGCTCTGGCCGGTGTCAAAGTCACCTCTGAGGAGATGGCTCTGCCAAGAAAAGGTACAGTTTGAACCACAGGGGATTGGAGTGAGTGTGTGTGTGTGTGTGTGTGTGTGTGTGTGTGTGTGTGTGTGTGTGTGTGTGTGTGTGTGTGTGTGTGTGTGTGTGTGTGTGTGTGTGTGTGTGTGTGTGTGTGTAAAGGGGGGGGACATGGGGGAACAGCTGCGATAGAGGGAGAGAAGGACAGAGAGAGGGAGGGAGAAAGCGGGGTCAGGGGAGACAAGAAGGGGGGGGGAGGAGACAGTGAAGATGCTAGGTCAGAGTGTTCATGTCATTCAGGTCTCTCTCTACACCTCTCTTTCTCCCTCGTTTCCTCAGTCTTTCATTCTCTCTCATTCTCTTTCCCATCAACCCCCTGGGCTATTTACAAGCGGCTTTCCTGTGACCCTCAGCTGTCACTGGCCAACAGGTGTGTTTGTGTGTGTGTGTGTGTGTGTGTGTGTGTGTGTGTGTGTGTGTGTGTGTGTGTGTGTGTGTGTTTGAGTACATGAGTGCCAGTGTCAGTGTCAGTGTTTGTGGAGGTTGCAATCGACCAGCTATCGTGACATCTTTTTCTCTTCCATCAAACAGTGGAGTCTGTCCCAAAGTGTAATCCATACACATGTTATGCTTTACTATAACCCACAACTCCCATCACGTCAAGGAAAGCCATGAAGGGTAAAAACTAACAAGCTAATAATCTATTGTCACAGCTACAACAGAGAGACGCAGTTCACTGTGTATGCGGTATCATCTTATTTGCTAGGTAAAAACGACTTAACTAGGTATTTTAGCAGAAGTAGACGTCACTTACGAACAGGGCTCGGGCATCCTCCGTTGGAGTTGTTCAGTTCACCTCCTAATAGAGCACCTGTGGAGGGAAGAACAGAAGACAGTGGCCATGTTGAAAAGGACAAGTTGCACATACGAGTTGATGTGAATGGTAAGAATTGCAAAGAAAACATGAACATGAATAATGCTGAGCCCATAACATTGATGCTGTTCATTGACTACAGCTCAGCGTTCAACACCATAGTGCCCACCAAGCTTGTCACCAAGCTCAGGAACCTGGGACTGAACACCTCCCTAGATCCTGGACTTCCTGACGGGTAAACTCCAGTTGGTAAGAGTAGGCAACAATACTTAACCTCTCTTGGGTAGGGGGCAGTATTTTCACGTCCGGATGAAAAGCGTGCCCAAAGTAAACTGCCTGTTATTCAGGCCCAGAAGCTTGGATAAGCATATAATTGGTAGATTTGGATAGAAAAAGTTTCTAAAACTGTTAAAATGATGTCTGTGAGTATAACATAACTGATATGGTAGGCAAAACCCCGAGGACAAACCATCCCCCAAAAAAAAGATGTTCAGCCTTCCATTGTTTCCAATGGCTTTCATGTTTATTATGATGTCAACAGTCTTTAGAGATTTCAGGCTGTTTTTAGGAAAACTAGATGTCAACAGTCTTTTTTAGAATTAGTAGTTTCCATGGCTGGTTTTTTGAAATTCATCTCCGAGGTATGAACATACTATTTTTCTAAGTTTTATTTTGGCTGTATTGTTTATTTACGTGTTTGATTATAAGGTTTGATTATAAATTTTGTTTGACTTGTTTGGATAAGTTTATTGGTAATGTTTGTGATTAATTTTGTATGCATTTTGAAGGAGGGAAACCAGTGGATTATTGAATTAAGTTTTTATGGATATAAAGAAGGACTTTATCAAACAAAAGGACAATTAGTGATGTAACTGGGACATTTTAAAGTGCCAACAGAAGAAGATCTTCAAAGATAAGGCATTTATTATATCACTATTTCTGACTTTTGTGTCGCACCTGCCTGGTTGATAAATGTTTTTCTTGTTTTTTATTCAGGGCGCTGTCCTCAGATAATCGCATGGTGGGCTTTCGCCGTAAAGCCTTTTTGGAATCTGACACAGTGGCTGGATTAACAAGAAGTTAAGCTTTATTTTGATGTATAATACTTGTATTTTCATGAATGTGAAATATATATTTCTGTAATTTGAAATTCGTGCTCTGCAATTTCACTGGATGTTGGCCAGGTGGGACACTACCGTCCCACCTGCCCATAAGAAGCTAAGCCACGCTAATCCTGGGGTACCCCCCAGGGGTGTATGCTTAGCTCCCTCTTGTATTCCCTGTTCACCCATGACTGTGCGGCCACGCACAACTAACTCCATCATCAAGTTTGCTGATGACACAACGATGGTAGGCCTGATCACTGACGGCGATGAGACAGCCTACATGGAGGAAGTCAGAGACCTGGCCGTGTGACGCCAAGACAACAACCTCTCCCTCAACATCAGCAAGACCAAGGAGCTGATTGTGGACTACAGGAAACCGGAGCTGGTGCACACCCCAATCCACATCGACGAGGCCGCAGTGGAGAGGGTCAAGAGCTTAATCGGGGTCCACATCACTGAGGAGTTAACATGGTCCTCTCACACCAGCACAGTTGTGAAGACAGCACGGCAGTGTCGCTTCTCCCTCAGGAGGCTGAAACGAGTTGGCAGATCCTTAGGAACTTTTACAGCTACACCATCGAGAGCATCTTGACTGGTTGTATCACTGTCTGGTATGGCAACTGCATCACCCTCGTCAGGAAGGCCCTACAGAGGACGGTGCAGACAGCCAAGTTCATCATTGGGGGTGAGCTCCCAGCCATCCAGGACATACATGCTAGGAGCTGTTTGAGAAAGGCTTGAAAAATTACCAAGGCTTATATCCCCTGGCCATAGGACTGTTCAATGGCTAACAACCACTGCCCCCCCCCTCACACCTACACTGCTGTTAAAATGATTATTGATTAGATCTCTTACTACCACTACGCTGCTGTTCACTGTTCACTATTGATTGCCATCACCATTTTTTTTTCAGTTATATATACAGTGCCTTGCGAAAGTGTTCGGCCCCCTTGAACTTTGCGACCTTTTGCCACATTTCAGGCTTCAAACATAAAGATATAAAACTGTATTTTTTTTTAAGAATCAACAATCAAGTGGGACACAATCATGAAGTGGAACGACATTTATTGGATATTTCAAACTTTTTTAACAAATCAAAAACTGAAAAATTGGGCGTGCAAAATTATTCAGCCCCCTTAAGTTAATACTTTGTAGCGCCACCTTTTGCTGCGATTACAGCTGTAAGTCGCTTGGGGTATGTCTCTATCAGTTTTGCACATCGAGAGACTGAAATGTTTTCCCATTCCTCCTTGCAAAACTGCTCGAGCTCAGTGAGGTTGGATGGAGAGCATTTGTGAACAGCAGTTTTCAGTTCTTTCCACAGATTCTCGATTGGATTCAGGTCTGGACTTTGACTTGGCCATTCTAACACCTGGATATGTTTATTTTTGAACCATTCCATTGTAGATTTTGCTTTATGTTTTGGATCATTGTCTTTTTGGAAGACAAATCTCCGTCCCAGTCTCAGGTCTTTTGCAGACTCCATCAGGTTTTCTTCCAGAATGGTCCTGTATTTGGCTCCATCCATCTTCCCATCAATTTTAACCGTCTTCCCTGTCCCTGCTGAAGAAAAGCAGGCCCAAACCATGATGCTGCCACCACCATGTTTGACAGTGGAGATGGTATGTTCAGGGTGATGAGCTGTGTTGCTTTTACGCCAAACATAACGTTTTGCATTGTTGCCAAAAAGTTCAAGTTTGGTTTGATCTGACCAGAGCACCTTCTTCCACATGTTTGGTGTGTCTCCCAGGTGGCTTGTGGCAAACTTTAAACAACACTTTTTATGGATATCTTTAAGAAATGGCTTTCTTCTTGCCACTCTTCCATAAATGCCAGATTTGTGCAATATACGACTGATTGTTGTCCTATGGACAGAGTCTCCCACCTCAGCTGTAGATCTCTGCAGTTCATCCAGAGTGATCATGGGCCTCTTGGCTGCATCTCTGATCAGTCTTCTCCTTGTATGAGCTGACAGTTTAGAGGGACGGCCAGGTCTTGGTAGATTTGCAGTGGTCTGATTTTCCATTTCAATACTATCGCACAGTGCTCCTTGGGATGTTTAAAGCTTGGGAAATCTTTTTGTATCCAAATCCGGCTTTAAACTTCTTCACAACAGTATCTCGGACCTGCCTGGTGTGTTCCTTGTTCTTCATGATGCTCTCTGCGCTTTTAACGGACCTCTGAGACTATCACAGTGCAGGTGCATTTATACAGAGATTTGATTACACACAGGTGGATTGTATTTATCATCATTAGTCATTTAGGTCAACATTGGATCATTCAGAGATCCTCACTGAACTTCTGGAAAGAGTTTGCTGCACTGAAAGTAAAGGGGCTGAATAATGTTGCATGCCTAATTTTTCAGTTTTTGATTTGTTAAAAAAGTTTGAAATAAATGTTGTTCCACTTCATGATTGTGTCCCACTTGTTGTTGATTCATCACAAAAAAATACAGTTTTATATCTTTATGTTTGAAGCCTGAAATGTGGCAAAAGGTCGCAAAGTTCAAGGGGGCCGAATACTTTCGCAAGTCACTGTATTTGCAAATTACAGGCCTCCCATCTTTTTAAGTGGGAGAACTTGCACAATTGGTGGCTGACTAAATACTTTTTTGCCCCACTGTGTGTGTGTGTGTGTGTGTGTGTGTGTGTGTGTGTGTGTGTGTGTGTGTGTGTGTGTGTGTGTGTGTGTGTGTGTGTGTGTGTGTGTGTGTGTGTGTGTGTGTGTGTATATATATATATAAAATTTAAAAAGTCCAGAAAATCACATTGTAGTGAGTGTACAGCTTATAGAACAGTGTAAATTTGCTGCCCCCTCAAAATAACTCAACACACAGCCATTAAACTAAACTAAACCTCTGGCAACAAAAGTGAGTACACTCTTAAGTGAAAATGTCCAAACTGGGCCCAAAATGTCAATATTTTGTGTGGCCACTATCATTTTCCAGCACTGCCTTAACCCTCTTGGGCATGGAGTTCACCAGAGCTTCACAGGTTGCGACTGGAGTCCTCTTCCACTCCTCCATGACAACATCACGGAGCTGGTGGATGTCAGAGACCTTGCACTCCTCCACCTTCCGTTTGAGGATGGTGGTATTAACCTCTTGAATCTATAGGGGTGCTATTTCATCATTGGATAGAAAAACGTGCCCGTTTTAAGCGCAATATTTTGTCACAAAAAGATGCTCGACTATGCATATAATTGACAGCTTTGGAAAGAAAACACTCTGACGTTTCCAAAACTGCAAAGATATTATCTGTGAGTGCCCCAGAACTGATGCTACAGGCGAAACCAAGATGAAACTTCAAACAGGAAATGAGCAGGATTTTTGAGGCTCTGTTTTTCATTGTCTCCTTATATGGCTGTGAATGCGCAAGGAATGAGCCTGCCCGATCTAACGTTTCCCCAAGGTGTCTGCAGCATTGTGACGTATTTGTAGGCATATCATTGGAAGATTGACCATAAGAGACCACATTTACCAGGTGTCCGCCCGGTGTCCTGCGCCAAAATTGGTGCGCAAACCTCAGCTGCAAGTATTTTTCCATGGGATTCAGAGAAGAAAGCAGGCTTCCACGAACGATATATCAATGAAGAGATATGTGAAAAACACCTTGAGGATTGATTCTAAACAGCGTTTGCCGTGTTTCAGTCGATATTATGGAGTTAATTTGGAAAAAAGTTCGCCGTTTTGATGACTGCATTTTTGTTTTTTTTTGGTACCCAAACGTGATGTACAAAACGGAGCGATTTCTCCAACACAAAGAATCTTTCAGGAAAAACTGAACATTTGCTATGTAACTGAGAGTCTCCTCATTGAAAACATCCGAAGTTCTTCAAAGGTAAATGATTTTATTTGAATCCTTTTCTGGTTTTTGTGCAAATGTTGCCCACTAAATGCTACGCTAAATGCTATGCTAGCTATCAATACTCTTACACAAATGCTTGTTTTGCTATGCTTGAAAAGCATATTTTGAAAATCTGAGATGACAGTGTTGTTAAGAAAAGGCAAAGCTTGAGAGATGGCATATTTATTTCATTTAATTTGCGATTTTCATAAATAGTTAACGTTACATTATGCTAATGAGCTTGAGGCTATAACTGGATAAAGGTTTTTTTCATAGCCAAACGTGAACAAAATGGAGCGATTTGTCCTACACAAATAATATTTTTTGAAAAACTGAACATTTGCTATCTAACTGAGAGTCTCCTCATTGAAAACATCTGAAGTTCTTCAAAGGTAAATGATTTTATTTGAATGATTTTCTTGTTTTTGTGAAAATGTTGCTGGCTGAATTCTAGGCTTATAGCTATGCTAGCTATCAATACTCTTACACAAATGCTTGTTTAGCTATGGTTGAAAAGCATATTTTGAAAATCTGAGATGACTGTGTTGTTAACAAAAGTCTAAGCTTGAGAGCAAATATATTTATTTAATTTCATTTACGATTTTCATGAATAGTTAACGTTGCGTTATGCTAATGAGCTTGAGGCTATAAATAGGATCCCGGATCCGGGATTGCTCGACGCAAGAAGTTAATGTTTTGTATAAACCTCCTATCACACCTTCATTTACACTCTTGCGCACACACACATCTTATGCCATACATATCCCTGCCTACATGTACAGTACATCTCAAATACTCCAGTATCCCTGCACATTTTGTATTGGCACTGCACCTGTATATAGCTTCCTCTTATTTTTTATTTCTCCTGTTTTTTATTTTGTATTATTAGTTCAATATTACTGCACTGTTGTGTAGGGCTTGAAAGTTAAGTATATCACTGTACTTGTGCATGTGACAAATAAAACTTGAACTTGTGATGAAGTCAACCATTAAGCACTGTCCACTCTGTTCCTTACCTGCGCTGGCCGGTCGCTGTGGTAACCCTGGAGACCCAGTGTTCCTCTGGAGAGATGGTTGCTGTGGCGAAAGCAGGCGGGGGTCTGTGAGGGTGGAGGTGATGAAGGAGGTGGTTACCAGGCCGCCAGAGTTACTGAACTGGAGAGCATTCTGATTGGACACTGGCACCGTGACGGGCATGGAGAAAGTGGGCTGTGGGACGGCTGACTGGAGGAGAGACAGGAAGAGGGGCTTAGAAATTTAAACCCACGATTGGCACATGTATAATGTTAAACACACTCTCAGAAGCATGTGCATGCACAAGAACACACACATACTATCGCACAAGATTTGTTAGCATGCAAACTGACTTGTGGAAATAAGAAGCTGAAAAAGTGTTTGCTTTCAGATCACATGCAAGATTATGTGTACATCATAAAAGCTACATGGGATTGTTATTGCATTGGTTATTGGTGACATGTCATATAGTATCTTTAATTGCAGGGAAAATTGAAGAGAAACCATTGGAGAAAAAAATAGTTTTTTTGCACATATCTTGGAACTTTGAGTATCTGATATGTAGCCTCAACCTGAGAAGTTGACTGCTAATTTGCTTACTTTTACCTGGAAGTAAATGTTTACCCTTACAAATGTATATAACTAGCCACTAAAACATTCTCTAAAGTATCAAGGAGTGCTTTCTTAAAGTATAAGAAGTGTAGTTAGCAAATAGCTTTGAACAGGTCCCAAGTCAGTTAAATAATACTAGCCGTGTGACCCAGCCCAACACCAGGTCCTAGTCAGAGACAGGACCCAGGCCAGGGTTGTCCACTCTTCTGCCTGTAACCCATTTCACCCTGTTCCTCATCATGGCAGAAAGCAGGCAGGGCCTCTATATATAGAATATGGGCCAAGCGTGGCCTGGTACTGTATGTGCTGAGTGGGACCCAGTTTAAAAAGAGAGAAAGAAGATGCTCTACTCTGTCCATCCTATCGACCTTCCTTCCCGTTAGCCTACAGTGTATTCCACAAGTTTACATCTGGGATGTGTGTGTGATGTTATACAGGGGAAGAAAGGGGAGCAGGGAGGACTAAGTTGTTTTGGTATTGTGTGTTTTGTATTGTATCTGACATAATCTGATAAGAGTCCTGTCATTCTTGTGACAAACCATTTGTCAATGTGGGGAGACGAAGTGTGTCCTTTTCCTTTCTTTATAGCATTTTAGTAGACTGAGTAGTAGTCTGTGTCTGCATTATCCTGTTCTAGTGACAAACAACAAGAGTGCTAGGTAACGTAAAGACAGAAAGGCATCCGGGCTGTCACTAGTGCTGTAGCTCCTCTGACCCATAAGACCCGTGAGGGTGTCATGTCACGTACGCAACTTCCCTCAATATGCTGCATATGGCAACAATGTTCAGGGGACTATGGTGACAAAACCAATCTGCCTTGGACTCCACAATAATAGAGATGTCTCAAATCCCAGAGCACCAGAAACAGAGGGAGGCAGAGAAAGAAAGAAAGAAAGAGTGAGAGAGGGTAGGGGAGAGAAAAAGAAGAGCGAAAGGGAAATAAAGAGAAAGACAGAGAAAGACCAAATGGGTAAACCTACTGGGCATGCTGGTGGCTAGTTCTGGAATCTGGGGAGGTAGTCTACAATATAAGGCAGAAGGTTACAGCACTGCACACTAGCCAGGCAGAGAGGAGGGAGAGATGGATGGGTGGAGGGATGGAAGGATGGCGGTGAGGTTAGTGTGAGGGGGCAGAGGTGTGGAAACGTGGAGCATACAGCACTGGGACAGCACTCCCTACATACACTTATCTCATTAAAATACTGTTGAATACTACACTGTTGTACACTAAACTGTGCTGTGCCATTTGGTCAGATGTCTCTTGGATAACAAGTTATTCAGTGGTATTGCTACTTTAGGTCAGATAACTGCCAGTGGGCATAATCTTAATATTAGAGTAGAGTGGCTCATTCATTGTGTCAAGTACATGGCATTACAAAGGCACTAAAATGAATCATATTGGATAAATAATAGTCATTCAGCTTTTCCTCGGGCTAAGTGGGCTCGTTGAAGGCAGCTCAAGGCCTCCAACGGCATAACAAAAAATGAACCTATTTTTCTCAGCGGAGCGCTACATTGGTGTATTTCCTAGATGCGAGGGTATCAGAATGAATTAAACTCATGCCCTACTTTCCTTCCCTCCCTCTTGTCCTAGAAGCCTTTGAAAGTTCCCTTTCAACTTTAGGAAATGTCTCATCCTATTTGTTAGCAGTGATGGATTAAAACCACAAAAACAACTTTCAAACAACGTTCCGTTGACCTTTAAAGTCCTTGACATTTGACTACAATGTTGATCTCACGAGTGAATACACTGTAAAATGCAATTAGATTGAATCGTTATACAAAAATAATGCTCAGCTTTAATCTTAGTATTGTTGGAATACAGGAGGGAAAACGAGTGCTTTAAACATTTCTAAAATAACTTCAATAGACAGAGAAATAAACAAAATGTGTCTCTCTTTTTAGTACAAATTTGACAGTGACAGCCTATTTAAAAAAACAACAGGAAACGCATAACATTGCAAACAATATCAAGTAACATCACTTAAATCTGAAAAGCTACATCAGCTGTGTCACCAATTGGCAAGTTCCAGTCTTTCCTTATAATTCTGTACATGCCTGTAGACTGTATAGCTCGCCTCCCTAAGCTCCCTAGGGCCTTCTACTTGACTCCGGGGATTGCAGTACGAGTGGGATTAAGCGTGTATATCCCAGCCCCCTAGCTGTTATGTTGGTGGATTATGATGCTGTTGAGGGAGATTGGTGCTGTATGCTTCCGTTTGCAACAGTGCGCCCTGTGAAAGGTGTGCCGGGCAAGGTGGGGGATGGGGGCTTGCTTGCTTCCAATCGACTGGGGTGGGAGCTACACTCTCCAGGGGGTAGCAGATTGAATTCTATTTTTCTTCTTTCTACTCAGAAATGCTTTTAGGAGCCATTTCAGCTCACCACAAACATCAAAGTGTTGGAGATAAGGCTTAGTTAAATGAGCGGTATTTACTGAATTGATTCGATAGAGAGACATTCAACTTTTTTGCTGAACTGCTGCTTCAATGTAACTGAGTGGTTGGTTGTGTGATAATATTATCAGTTTTGGATAACAAAACCTTTCCATCAACATTGTTTTTGTTGTTTTAGTGACAATATCCTACATAATGCAGATTATGTAATACATTGTAGTACATGTTGTATAATACATTCTAAGAAACCAGGGCTTAAATCAGGGATAGGTGTGTATATCTCCAGTTCAGCTCATCCTGTGAGCAGTAAAGTCCTTCACATTGTCTATCGAGTTCTACTCGGGCCAAAGTCCCATCCCTCGTGACCAATAGGGAGGCCAGATCAGACAGGAGGCCTGGTTGTAAATTGAGTGCTTCTCATTAAACTGACGTTAATGACATTACTGAGCCCTGGTGGAAAATAATGAATCATAAAAAAATTGGCACCGGAGAGAGGAATAAAAGAGGCGATAAACCGTGGCAGCGTGCCAATTATAAGGCAGCCCTGGAGAGTGTCTGACTGACACCCTGGAAAATGAGGAACGGCCTTTCCCAACCTAGATGGTCACACTTTATCTGTAAAACTAACACCCTTGAAAAGCATTCATTTGTACGATTCTTCTCACTCTAACAAAGGGGTGACAACGCATAATGAGATCTATTGCTTTGAATACGTTATGCCCCGTTTGCTATGGCACTTTTATGTAGTCTTTATGAAATCTGCCAATAGCTTATGAATGACTCCTGAGACCGGTTATGTCATGTTTATGAAGTCTTTACGATTACTTCCTAAATGGTTGGCTGCGACCACTCAGACTGTTGAGCTCCGCGCCCTAACCTCCTTGCCCTTGCCCGGGCACACACGATCAGGGGGGGGAGGGTGAGAAATGGAGGGGAGTGGATGGGTGCTCTGTGAGTATTTGGGTTGCTGTCTGCAACCAGATCTGGGTAAAATCCAGTCCAGGTAACACAGCAGTTGCAGTACTGCTCACGGTACTCACTGACAGCCTATAGCTCTGCATCATTTTATCAAACTCCTCGTCAATTTTTTTGTATTTCTCCTCAGTGTGGGGGGTGAGGGAGAAGGGCTCCTCAGGGTCTGGGCTCTCTGAGTCCCGGTGCTCTTTCTTGTTCAGAGCCTTGGTCCGTTTGTTCCCACAACAGAGAGAGAGAGAGGAGAGGAGAGAGAGGGAAGTTAGAGAACGTGACGAGAGGACGATGGTACTCACGCCATAGCGCTTGAACAGGATATCCAGGTCCTCGTTCTTGCGGTACTTGTCGTCGTTTAACGGGCTTTGGTCGATGGAGTCGTCGCCGTCTGGCTCAGGGCTGTTGCAACCATTAAAGCCTTTCTTTCGCAACGTCTGAAGCGGTTAGAGGAAGAAGAAGCAGAGGAAGGAGGAAAACATTTCATTTTCAGACACAATTACGTCAACAACACCCATCATCCAGACTGTACCACCATTTAAATTCTAATAATGATAAAGAAAAGAACAGCGATGGCATTCGAACAAGACCAGTAACATGATTCTGAGCCTCAGATAATATATAACATCGATCCATTCCAGGAAGGTCAGCATCTATGACCATCGTTTCGAAGCTAACCACCTTCAAAGGTCTACTCTACACAAATCAACAAAGATGTCTGAAATAAGGCATTATTACTGGACAATGATAACAATTTATAACAAAACGTTCTTTATATATATATATATATATATATATATATATATATATATATATATATATATATATATATATATATATATATATATATATATATATATACAGTTGAAGTCAGAAGTTTACATACACTTAGGTTGGAGCATTAAAATTAGTTTTTTAACCACTCCACAAATTTCTTGTTAATAAACTAGGAAAGTTGGAAAGTCAGTTAGGACATCTACTTTGTGCATGACACAAGTAATTTTTCCAACAATTGTTTACAGACAGATTATTTTCACTGTATCACAATTCCAGTGGGTCAGAAGTTGACATAGACTAAATTGACTGTGCATATAAACAGCTTGGAAAATTCCAGAAAATGATGTCATGGCTTTAGAAGCTTCTGATAGGCTAATTGACATCATTTAGGTCAATTGGAGGTGTACCTGTGGGTGTATTTCAAGGCCTACCTTCAAACTCAGTGCCTCTTTGCTTGACATCATGGGAAATCAAAATAAATTAGCCAAGACCTCAGAAAGTATTGTAGACCTCCACAAGTCCGGTTCATCCTTGGGAGCAATTTCCAAATGCCTGAATGTACCATGTTCATCTGTACAAACAATAGTACGCAAGTATAAACACCATGTGACCATGCAGCCATCATACCGCTCAGGAAGGAGACGCGTTCTGTCTCCTAGAGATGAACGTACTTTGGTGTGAAAAGTGCAAATCAATCCCAGAACAACAGTAAAGGACCTTGTGAAGATGCTGGAGGAAACAGGTACAAAAGTATCTATATCCACAGTAAAATGAGTCCTATATTGACATAACCTGAAAGGACGCTCAGCAAGGAAGAAGACACGGCTCCAAAACCGCCATAAAAAAGCCAGACTACGATTTGCAACTGCACATGGGGACAAAGATCGTACTTTTTGGAGAAATGTCCTCTGGTCTGATGAAATGAAAATAGAACTGTTTGGCCATAATGACCATCGTTATGTTTGGAGGAAAAAGGGGGAGGCTTGCAAGCCGAAGATCACCATCCCAACCGTGAAGCACGGGGGTGGCAGCATCATGTTGTGGGGGTGCTTTGCTGTAGGAGGGTTTGGTGCACTTCATAAAATAGACGGCGTCATGAGGCTGACAATTATGTGGATATATTGAAGTAACATTCAAGTCATCAGTCAGGAAGTTAAAGCTTGGTTGCAAATGGGTCTTCCAAATGAACTATGACTCCAAGCAAACTTCTTTCAAAGTCAAGGTATTGGAGTGGCCATCACAAAGCCCTGACCTCAATCCTATAGAAAATATGTGGACAGAACTGAAAGAGGCCTACAAACCTGACTCAGTTACACCAGCTCTGTCAGTAGGAATGGGCCAAAATTCACCCGACTTATTGTGGGAAGGTTGTGGAAGGCTACCTGAAACATTTGACCCAAGTTAAACAATTTAAAAGGCAATGCTACCAAATACTAATTGAGTGTAGGTAAACTTCTAACCCTCTGGGAATGTAATGAAAGACATAAAAGCTGAAATAAATCATTCTCTCTACTATTATTCTTACATTTCACATTCTTAAAATAAAGTGGTGATCCTAACTGACCTAAGACAATACTGTGTATTACTCCTTTCACAGAACAGCCCAAACTGGCTCTAACCAGAATAGAAAGAGGTTTGGGAGGCCCCGGTGCACAACTGAGCAAGAGGACAAGTACATTAGACAGTCTAGTTTGAGAAACAGACACCTCACAAGTCCTCAACTGGCAGCTTCATTAAAAACACCAGTCTCAACAGTGAAGAGGAAAGATTAAGATGGGAAAAAGAACACAGACACTGTACAGAGTAACTCTGCCTAGAAGGCCAGCATCCCGGAGTCACCTCTTCACTGCTGACATTGAGACTGGTGATTTGTGTGTGTTTTGTGGGAAGATAGGGCTATTTGTCGCAAAAAACATCAAGCGCTCTGATGAAACTGACTCTCATGAGGACCGCCAGAGGAAGGAAGACCAAGAATGACCTCTGCAGCAGAGGACAAGTTCATTAGCATTACCAGCCTCATAAATCGGCAATTAACTGCACCTCAGATTGCAGCCCAAATAAATGCTTCACAGAGTTCAAGTAACACATCACATCAGCATTACATCAGAGTTGGCCGTTCATAGAAGAATTTCTGCAAAGAAACCACTACTAAAGGACACCAATAATAAGAAGAGACTTGCTTGGGACAAGAAACACGAGCAATGGACATTAGACCGGTGAAAGTCTGTCCTTTGGTCTTATGAGTCCAAATTTGAGATTTTTGGTGTCTTTGTGAGACGCAGAGTAGATGAACTGATGATCTCCGCATGTGTGGTTCCCACCGTTAAGCATTGAGGTGATGGTGTGGGGGTGCTTTTCTGGTGACACTGTCAGTGATTTATTTGGAATTCAAGGCACACTTAACCAGCATGGCTACCACAGCATTCTGCAATGTTACGCCATCCCATCTGGTTTGCGCTTAGCGGGACTATCATTTGTTTTCAACAGGACAATGACCCAAAACACACCTCCAGGCTGTATAAGGGCTATTTGACCAAGACGGAGAGTGATGGAGAGCTGCATCAGATGACCTGGCCTCCACAATCACCCGACCTCAACCCAATTGAGATGGTTTGGGGACCTCTGAGTGAAGGAAAACAAATGCTCAGCATGTTTGGGAACTCCTTCAAGACTGTGGGAAAAGCATTCCAGGTGACTACCTCATGAAGCTGGTTTAGAGAATGCCAAGACTGTGCAAAGAGTGGCTACTTTGAAGAATCTAAAATATATTTTCATTTGTTTATCACTTTTTTGGTATGTTATTTCATAGTTTTGATGTCTTCACTATTATTCTACAATGTAGAAAATAGTAAAAATAGAGAAAAACCCTGGAATAAGTAGGTGTGTCCAAACTTTTGACTGGTACTGTATATATTTCCTTGTCACATACACCGGATAGATGTAGGGTCAGCCATAGTAGTATGGCGCTCCTGGAGTTAAGTGCCTTGTTTAAGGGCACATCAATGTGTTTTTTCATCTGTCAGCTCCGATATTTGAGCACGTCTAAATTGATGTGAAGCGTCACGCCAACAAAAGCCATTGAGCAAAGGTAAAGGGTAGGGGGTGAAACGGAAGCACACCACCAGCCACAGAGCTAGAGCAGTCAGGCCATTTCAGCTCTAATGCACAGTGGAAAGGGTCTTGTTTTGGCATTATTCTGGAAACATGCTTTACTGTAAGTAGCTTTGCCAGTGGGATCTGGACCAAACAGCAAACCAGATTCCGACACTAGAAAAATGAATTCTAACCTAGAGTGTGGCAAATTCTTCTACACGACAGATGTACTATTCAGTTGTATTCTATATAGAAAAGGGGAATGTGTTTTTAAGTAAAGCAACATAAATAAATGGGTATCTACAGTACTGTGTGGCAGAGAGATGACTGTATTATCCGCCATACAGTGAGTGCTGCCTGATGGGAGGTTTGATTAGTAGATAAGTGGATGTTCTCCAGGACACCCACTAGGGACGATCACTGTTCTCTGTGTAGTGAGGATGACTCAATACCATGAAATTCAATGCCAAGCTGAGAGGCAGAGAGAATAAAAGACGTAAAAAAACGAACGCAGTCATTAGCTACCCAACTGTGAAGTTAAATCCAGGTTTACTGAGCTAAACCCCCCAATACAGATCAAATTCACTTTAAATGTGATGCCAATACTATTATCCATAATGTAAAGTATGATATCCAAAATATATAGTATATATTATATCCATATTATTGCACACATTATGAAATACATTCCACATTCCACCCACATGGAGATGATTCTTCCATCAGTACCCGATTTCTCTGTTGAGGCATATCAATTCAAAATCAGTGCACTGATCAAATTAGACACTAGAATTTCCTGACACTGTTCAGCCACCATACTGTTTATTCTCCACTGTTCATGGAAAACATGATCCGTGTTCATCTGTGCTGACCTAAAAAGCTAAAAACTAACAATGACAACATGTGACAAAAGTCTGTGCGGGGGACGTGTTAGTCATGGACATATGCAGCCGACTGTCAACATAACAAAAATCGCTACATACAAAACTGCCCTGACAATAGGACCTGGCAGTCCTATATAATGACACATACACACACACACACACACACACACACACACACACACACACACACACACACACACACACACACACACACACACACACACACACACACACACACACACACACACAGGTCAGCTGATCAGCTCGTCTCAGTCAGCTCCATCTGTTCACCGGTCCCTCCGCACCTCTCCCCCACTGGCACAATCTTTCAAGTGCTGCCCTCTATTATGTTGCCAGGGTAAGATTCCCCTGTAGAGCAACACGCAGTGACTGGCTGGGCTATGAGCTTCCCTGCCCCTCCCCCTCTGGCACTCTCATCCCATCTCCTGCTCTCCCTCACTCTCTCTTTCATTCTCTCGTGGTCACTTGGTCCTTGTCTCTCACTCCAGCTGTATCTCTCGCTTTCCTTCACCTTTCACCCTCTTCCCTTCCACTCCATCCATTTATATTAATTTCTCGCTCTCAGGATCTCATAATCAATCCATACAGTCCTCTCACTTCAGCCTCCTATTCTCCCACATGTTTTACTATGCTGCTCTCCTTAGTCCTCTTATCCGGCCTTCACTTTCCTCCATCTCCTGTCTATCCATCTCTCTCCTCACCCGTCTTCTTTTTACCTGCTCTCCCTCTTCCTCTGTTGACCTATTCCCACAGCTTCCCATCCTATTTTTTGCTCTCAAAATGCCATCCATCTCTCCTTTTCTACCTCCTCTCTCTCTTTCGAATGGAAGTATGTGGTGAACAGTACAGGCTGGGGCCCTTGTCCACAAAGGCAGAATGTAATGTCACGTCCCATTTGCAGTTGTCCGCATTCAGGTACATGGAGCCCCCCAGGGCATCCTGATAGAGCACAACTAAAGCCTCTGCTTACTACGCTACTGGGCCGCCAAAGAACACATCACTAACGTGGCTGCATCGGGGAAACTGAGTGGCCATAGCGGCTCTGTCCGGCTTTATCCTCCCCATTCATTCGACAGTAGCACATCCCTGAAGAATGTCTTCCACCATTACCACAATAGCCAGCAGTGGGTGTTATTACTTATACATGTGGTTAATGGATCCCCTCTATCACACCATCTCAGGAGGGGCCGATGGCTTGCTTCCTCACAGAGTACAGAGGTGCCCTCATTGGATATGGATGGTCTGGAATCTGCCGGGTGTCACATGTCAGATAGCAGCTCATAGGATGACAGTGTACGTATGCATATGAGGAGGACCATATGATCTGTCTGCAATCACATCCTGTTGCATTTAACAGTCTAAAATTGGAATAATGCTGCATAAGCTCTTTAAAATATTGAGATTCATTTTAACTCTGGCATCAAATCACACTATTTATTTAGCTTGCCATGATGAAAAAATAAATGTGGTTTTCATTTGCTCTTAAATAATCAACCCTGCTACATTAATGTTCCTGGCAGTAACAACAATAAACATGATGCAGACTAAGTGCCTGTTAAACAAAAACAAAAAACTGAATCTGATTTGATGCCATTTACCATCACACCCTGGTGCATCCTCATTAAACCTATTACTGTCTCCATGGCGATCATGGTGCGTCATGTGACCTTTGGAGGCCACGTGATAAGGAGAAGGCCCCATTGACCCTGTCCTGATCAGGATACTGGGATACGACAGGTCTTAGGGGACGTCCCAGGAATTTGGTTGACATGGCAAAATGGGATTAGTCCCGAGGTAGGGAGCATCGCCAGGGCAACAGAGGGAGGCCCGCCTCCTAGGGAACCATCAGCGTTATGATAGGACAGTTCCAAAGGGCCCTGGCCTCTACCCAAAAACCCTTTTGGTGGTGAGCCTCCATATTGGAAAGTGATGGGCAATTATATGTTCTAATTGGAATCAATTACTTAGAAGGAATCTTGTCAAGTGCAGTTTTGTGGCGCATGTCGTGAGGAGATCCTCTCACCGTGACCTTGAATCGGGGAAGTGACAAAGTCTTTAAGCCATGCAGTGGGAAGATCTTCCTCTTTGAGCTGTTTAAGAAAAAAGGCATCCCCTCTTCTTCCTCTTTCCTCTCCATGGCTATACATCTCCTTCCTCCTTCAGAGCTCATTCTCCCTCGTTTTGCCTTCCCTCGCCCCTGATTGGGATCTGCAGTCAAGCGGATTAACACGTTCTGGCAGGAGAGGCAGGCTGCCCACACACACACACACACACACACACACACACACACACACACACACACACACACACACACACACACACACACACACACACACACACACACACACACACACACACACACACACACACACAAAACACGTGCAGCACAGAGAGAAGCCGTGTGTGTACATATGCATCACCTCCCAGCTGTGTACTAGAGTGAAGGAATGCCCAACTGTGTGAAGAATATTGAGTGTGAGTGTGTGTGTGTACGTAAAGAACCAGTCAAAAGTTTGGACACCTACTCGTTTGTTTTTTTCTTTATTTTTACTATGTTCTACATTGTAGAATAATAGTGAAGACATCAAAAAATATGAAATAACAAATAAAATACAATTTTAA